>NC_046369.1:16006665-16101665 GCF_011125445.2 Fundulus heteroclitus
AGCTTCAGGAGCCGGAACAGGTCGGGACAAGCCGATAATAAATCTGTAGGGTGATGAAACGTTGATCTTTTTTGTCCACTGGGGTTAAATTTACCGGAGCGCTTTGCTCACTGTGACATTAAAGCCACGCCCCCTTTACTCTTGCACAACACTAATGGGGCCTAAAGTGACTCATGGCTGTGAAGTGCCGCTGCATGAACGCACTTGATCTGTGGAAAGTATGTGAATAGGAAGGTCTGCCACTGTGACGCAAAGCCTGGCTGATCCAGTTTATGACGGCGTGCTGTTTGGAGCCTGATAACGTTGCTCTTGGAGTTTGCTCTTTCATGTTTCCTCCCAGTTGGGGACTGAGGCCTGCTAAGCTGGTCCACCACAACCCGGTCTCATCGGAGCATGGCTGTTTGATGAAAAATACAGAACTGATCCTGTTTCAGCTCGCATTCAGCGCCTCTTATTCCTGGTACCTTCACACAGACGTGTGCCTCAGCATTTTACCGTAAACAAACGTCTGTTTGAAGGCAGTCTTTGGATGTCCTTCTTGTGCTCAGATGGGATCTGTGAAAAAAAAAGAAAACAAAAGAAAAAAAAGGGGAGAAAAAAGAAGAAAAAAAGAGAAAAAAAAGAAAAAAGAAAGAAAAAAAAGAAAAAAAGAAAGAAAAAAGGGAAAAAAAAGAAAAAAAAATGGGATCTGTGATTTTGAAATGTGTCAGTAAAACTGAATTAGATTTATCTCAATTAAACGTAATCCTCAGAATAAAGTGTTCCCGTTGGCCTTTTCTTTCAACATGTTATGTAACGCAAAAACAGAATTAATTAATCAAATCCAGAAAATGTGGGCAATGAGGAACTCGAAGAAGATAAATGACTGCCTGACCGTTCCAAAGCAAAAATAGATTTAATCCCCTTCTAAACGAGCAGCTGAGCATCAATAGGCACTAGAAGGCCATCCGTAGGTCAGCAGAAACACTGAGGCAAAAAAAAAAAATGCCCTGAGGATCATTCCTCCTTTTATTGGAGCTAAATGCTTGCTGATCAGATTAGGTGTAACTTTGTAAGGCAGAGAGGGGGAAACTGGATTCACATGACAGCACCTGTAAACACAGGAGCCTGAATTCCAGGGAAGCCGATCTTCTCAACATCCCAGGGCAAATCGGTTCAGCGTCCTGCATCCGAACGTTTTTAGACAAACTGATTCTGCCCCACGTCTACGGCTATTCACAGTTTTACAGCTACGTATCCCAGCTGCACTTAAAGAATCTGTAAAAAAAAAAAAAAGATTAACATTTAGGGTGGACTTTAACTCCTTTTGTTAATTCATTTCTGATTGTGAGTAATATTCCATAATGTGCCCACTTCTGCATTTTTCCCCAACAACAACTAAAACCAAGCATGAAAGTCTTTTTGCAAGCTTGCAAATCAAAAAGTTGCTCATACAATTTTACTTGGAACTGTATATCTTTTTGACAACTCAGTGTTATGGGGCAAACGTCCCCACCCTCCTGACAACACTGACCGTTTCTGTTCACAACAGCAAACTGGGTAATATGTACTAGCAGGACATGCAGATAATTATGCGCAGAATATTCTGGGAAAAAAAACAGACGCACTGACGCACTCTAATTTCTCAGCGAACACAAGTGGAGTAATTTCTGTTTACTGAAAACCAAATTCGATAAACCGCCCTGGTGTCCTTGAGGAATCTGACAGTAACAGAAACACGACAGTGAAGGACATCTTGTCAACATCGGGCACAAAGTTCAAGGTTACCCTATTTAAAAACATCTTATAGTCACTGTGCCTTGTCAGTGCGTTTTTTTACAGGGCAAATCTGTAAGGAAGGTGGATTCTCAGATGAAATTAGATGTGGACTTTGTTCTAAACCATCCCATTCCAGCTCTGGGTGAATGCCCTGCTGGAGGAGGAAGTCTCCAAGAAGTTTCTTCTAGTATTGCCCAGCGTGCATCTTCTCCATCCACTCTGTCCAGAATTTGTGTCCATATTGAGAAAAGGGAGCCCATAGCATGACGCTGCCACCACCGTGTTTGCTTTCATCCACAAATGGCATTTTGCAAATAGCCCAATTAATGCCCTCATTGCCCGACCTGTCAGTTCAGGCAGTAGTATTTCGTGTCCCATTGGGTATAAGTAGGTCTGTGCCAGTGTTTCCGCTTTCCAATGACGGATAGAGCAGCACGCTGAGGTGTTCAAAGACTGCGGTGTTGTTTTAGAACTCAACTTTGCTTCGAACCTCTTCCCAACTGTGTCCCTGACCTGCCTTCTGTGTTCTTAGGTCTTTGTGATGTCGTTTGTTCATTCATGTTCTCCAACATGAACATTTAGAATAAAGCCTTGTTAGCAAAGGTCCATTGAAAAGCCCTAAAAAGCCAAGCCAAAAGTCCAGTCCAGGCGACAAATGTTCAGAAGAGACGTCCAGGTGTCTGGATCCCCTCCTCTCTGACTTGAGTCATTCAGCAGCTATCTCCTAAAAAACGAAGACAGGGGCACCATCCAAATACATCAATGTAAAGCTCCTGTTCTCAGTTCCTGTTCCTTGACCATTCATGTTCCTCCCCTTTGTGTCCTTACCTTTTAACCCATCCCCTTAGGGAGCAGTGGGCTGCCATTGTGCGGTACCTGGGGAGTTTTCTGGGGCTAAGGGTCTTGCTCACTTGCTCAGATCTGTGGAAGTCAAACCAGGAACCTTAGAGCCTCTTCAGGAGCATTACTCATTGTTTTTTTTTTTTCCACCAGCCTGCTGACATATTAATGGTTGCACAAGAAACCATGTGCAACCATGGGTGAAGTAAAATGGGAAATACTTACATATCAATTAGTCAGCATGCCAATCAAACCACATAAAACACTGACATGCAACGGCTACACAGTTTCACCTTGTGACATGCGCAAGCCACACTTTTCAGATGTTTATTTGCTTAAATTAAATGAAGACCATAAATTATTGTTCTTGGTGGTTAAGCAACTTTGCGTTGAGCTATTTTGTAAAAATCACAATGATACACTCGAAGCTTGTGGCTCCAATATGACAAAACTACATATTTTACATGCCTCCGAACTGAGAGGATGTGTTTGAGGAGTCCTACCACCAGCTGTCTCCCTGCCAACGCTGCTTAGAAAATAAGCACCTAGCTCTACTGTACTTACATGGTGATTTATGTGCGAGCCGACACGTCGCTGACACATTGGCTCAGGGTGCCGTCATCCAGGTGTATTACGCGCAGCTCGGCCTGCTCTGGTGTCGGCTTACCTCCTGCTCAATTTGAATAGAAAAACAAAGCGATATCACTCATCTCTAAGGATAAAAACAGGTAGCTACATCTTCCAGGGAAAACAAGGAAATTCCTCCAAACCAACAATCAGATCTGCTTCCCAGGAGCATTATCTGCAGGGCTTATTGTTGGGGAATTTTGAAAAGACTATTCACTTCCTTTAACGTGAGGTATAATTGGCTCAAAGTTAGCTAAACAACCGTAGAACTGTAATTTCTGGTTTTAGTGATTGTTGTGAGACGCAAATAACAGTGTGTGTGACTTTCTGGAGTGTTTATGATTGATTGAATTAGAACAGTTGTGATGTGAAGGCATTTGAGCGCATTGCGTTGACAAGATGCTAACTCACAAGAGAAAGACAAAAATGTATCGAAGAAAAATCCCTGTGCGACGACTGCTTCGAAAATAGAAACAAGCAGGTATGTGGCAGCAGCGGGTGATGTAAAGTCCCTGTTAACAGGAAGCTGCAGCAGAGAAGTCCCGGAAGGCTATAGCCCGGAGAAACAGATAACGTACAAAGGAAACACTTCTTTTGTTTAATGTCCAGGGTGCAAGATTACATAAAATTTCAGCTCTGCAGGGGCGGTTCTAGACAGGGGCCAACAGGGCCCAGTGCCCCTGTAGAACTGGTCCTGGCACCTGCTAGGGTCATATCTTTCAAGCTTGTCGGGTTTGTCTATTCCCCAATAAATTTTTTTGAGCTATTACATCACAGTATTTCCTGGAGAGCTGATAAACATAGACTTCTGAAGGACCGATTTCACAAATCCGCCATTTTCATTCCTCCGCCGCAATTTTGTTGTCCAACCTCGGGGATGCCAAAGCTACAAGTGGATAAGTCAAAATGTTCGGTTGTTCATTACACCGTCCCACAGCATACTGCAAACATGGCCGAACGGATTGAAGAGGAACGCTCTGCCACCTAGATGGGGCGGGCGGGGTGTAAAGTGCCTTTAACGAGACAGAAGAGGGGCAAAAAAAGGGGACCGTGGGGCAACAATAAGGAGGAATTCAGAGCAAATCTTGGCAGTTCTGATTAATATTGAATGATTTCAATGTGGCATTAAAAACATGACATGTCCACTTTAAATAATAATAGAAACTGATCAAGTTCAAGCTTATTTGTAAAGCTCTTTAAAACAACGGCCGTTGACTAAAAGGGTGAAAATTAAATAGAAAAATTCCTAAAATACAAAATACCATAAAAGTAAACATGTAAAACACGATATAAAAAAACTATAAACATTAAAAGGCAGGTATTTCTTGCCAAAGATTTGGGGAAATAAACTAAACAGGACAATGTTTCATTGTTTAATATATTAAGTGAGCCAAAGAGCCAATTCTGATCCTAAATCAATACGGCTGGAGCTTAATGTGAAACGACTTAATTTTTAAATTATTGTTATAGTAAAACTGTAAAGGTAAAAAATACATTTGGTCTAAGTAACATTTCAGTTATGGTATGTTTGTCGGCATATATCATTGTAAGAAATGTATTTGATATGTCTTTAGGACAGGGGCCACAACAGAATATAGAGATATCTACACAGCACTTGGACAGACTAAATTCAACTTTCCTTCCTTCCTAGAGACTCTAAGTACACACCAACATGTATTAAAGGGCTAAAAAGGTGGATTTTGCATGATATATCCCCTTAAGGTATTGAAATTCCACCCTCTGATGGACTGGCAATCTGTCCAGGGTGCACCTCGCCTCACCCCCACATAGATAAGTGAGTAATCACAACAAATGGATGGTATTGACATTTGTGTGTAAGGTCGAAAAAGTGTGTACCTCACAAATCCTAAACTAAAACCTGTTTATAGCTAGAATTCTCAACAGTGAAGCATTCATTTGAATTTATTTTTAAAACTACAATGTTTTAGTCCAATTGGCCTCAAGTCTTGGACTTTGACTAGGCCATGCTAATGCATGAATGTGTTTTGATGTAAACCGTTTAACTTTGGTCTCACCGGACCTTTGTCCACACAGACTTGTTGTGTCTGCCTACATGGCCTCTGGTAACATTCAAATGGGGACTTTGTTATTCTGCCCGCACTTCCAGAAAGGCCATATTTGTTGCCTACACCCGTTTTCGTATTAACACTTGAGCTGCCCATTTCTGCAGCTCCTCCAGAGTTACTACAGACCTCTTGGCTGCTTCCGACCATGTCTTGGTACGTTTGCAGCGCCGTCATACTATTTCGGTTTTGATGAGAAACTGAAAAGCACTCTGTTAGAAGCTAGGCTTGGATTTTGATTCATAGCCAAATCCTTATTTGGGGTTTTTGTACAACTTCATCACTCGACTGCTGTCTTCACCATACTGTTTATTCAGTATTATGTCCTCAGACGAGGCTTTTACAGACCGGATGTGCAAATGCACGTCAAAATTCACTACTTCACAACCAGCAAACTACTTAGTCTTGGTCAGTCGCTATAATGCGAAATACACCGATATTCATGGTTGCAGTGTGAAAAGTTGGAAGGTATGGGAGGACTTTTGAGGGGAGTGGACCGTATTTGCTTCAGTCGTGTATTTCTAGGACGTTTAAAGTCAAGCAAATAACTTTAACACGTTTGAGGTAGAAATTTACAAACTTTCTGAACTGGAACACATTTGTCAATGTGGGAAAAATAGATACACACTTGTGTTTATTGTGCCAGTATGATGAGTTTTAGTGTGCCGCATGTCCTTTTCAACATGAAACGGCGACAAAAACGAAGCTCTTCATATGCTGGTGAAGATTCTCAGTCATCCAGGTCATGGTCTTTCCAAAAAAAAGTAAAAAACAAAGCAACTGGACTTATTTTCCGTAGTTGAAGACGTTTAGCTTGCTCTCCAGGAAGCTTTCTCAATTCAAAAAGTCTGGAGTAATGTGGAGTACCAAGCTTTATACTGCTGTCCAAACAAAGGCCTTGCATCTTGTTATCTAAGCCATTACAAGGATTTTGTTTGGACAGTAGTATAAAGCTTGGTACTCCAGACTTTTTGAATTGAGAAAGCTTCCTGGAGAGGAAGCGAAACGTCTTCAACTACGTAAAATAAGTCCAGTTGCTATGTTTTTTACTTTTTTTGGAATCTCTTCATAAATTGAAATCAAACACACATTGACTGACCGGAACATTCTATAGGTCCCGTCATGTTTTCACCCAGGTGTTTGTGTCACAGACCCAATGACCCATAGCGTTACCTCCAGGGCTCTCGCTTGCGGTCATGTTTGTCTTTGACCTCCAGTTGAGTTTTTTTTTTTTTTTTTTGTTTGCGCAGCCCACCGTTTACGGTCAACACACGTCTGACGTGAGCGATCGATACAAGGGAGAAGCTCCAGCACGCTAGGGGGAAGAAAAAAAAAAAATGAAAACACCCTCAAGCACAAACGTGGTAAAACAAGTTATTTATTTCCGAATGAAAACTAAAAAAAAATTGTCTTTAACAGCACATTACGAGGGCATTCGTTTTGATGTTTTTCTCCAAGGCTCAGTGATCACTTTTATACAGCACATTTGGCATGTACACGGCGTCTCCTTCAAACAAAATACAAAAAAAAAAAAAACTTAAGGGTGGGAGGGAAAAAAAAAAAAAAAAGATTTAAGAGAGATGTCTGATTGTACAATTACCAAGCAGTTTGATTCGGTTCTAAGCCACAGAGAAATGGACCGAGCGGCCCGCCGACCGCAGGTACAGGAGGCACAGAGAACGTGAGACGGACAGGACATCCCCTAAAAAGCAGCTTTCAAGTGTGAAATGTTCAGTTTCAACGCATATCGCTCTCCTTGTCTTTGCAAGCAAAATGCTGCACACTGCAGGCGAAAAAACTAAATGCTGCGTTTGATCAAAACCTGCAACGTCACAACAGCTTCCCTCTGTGTATCAGATTAAAACAAACGATGAAGATGGCTCCTCGCTTCTTACGCACACGGTTCCGCTTCTCCTCCTCAAACAAAATACATTCCCAACCTTTTCGCCCGTTTTACCACCACAACCCCCCCCCCTCCCTTACTTGCTCCACTCCTCTTGCTCACAGCTCCCTTTCTTGTTCACAAATCCTCCAATAATCATTCACAGACTTGACAGAAAATAAGAGTGCTGCTTTAAAATAAAATGAGGTAAGAAAGTGGTCTGATGACAGATCATGCAGGACATGCAAAACAGCAACAAAACTTATATGGGAAAGGTCAGAGGGGAAAAAAATAAAATAAAAAATAAACATGCATTTAATAAAAATGACTTAACACAGTTTTTTGAGTCTTTGGTTATAAAGTAGGTTGAACAATTTTCACAGCTTTTCATCTCTTACGCCCCTAAAAAAAAAAATAATTTCTGTTTTGACGGAAAAAAAAGCAAAAAAAAAATCTAGAAAAAAGTAAATTCATAGTTTTCTTTATTGAAACATCCCATCATATGTTATACCCTAACAGGCATTGCCCTGTACAAACCCTCCCCCGCTCTTTAATACTTTACAAAATATACATTCAACCTGGATTTCACCTCATAAAAGCTCCACTTTAGTGTTACCACCAGTTCACGAGAACAATTTCAACCAAGGAACGTTATTGCCTACTTTACTCACGTTGAAAAAAAACTAACAAATGTTATACTACCTGTCAGGTGTTAAAATACCCAAAAAAAAAAATAAAAAATACTAAATTAAGTTGTTTTGAATTTTGAAGTCACTTCATGATGTTGTTCATTTTACATTATGAAAATAGCAGCCCTGAAATAAATAAATGGAAAACAAAAAATTGCTAAAAAAAAACCAAAAAAAAAAAAAACAGAACTACAGAGTATTTTTTTGTTACGATTCTTGCCAAAAGTACGGTGGCTTTGAGAAAACAAGCGTTCGATGCAGCATATATATATATATATATATTTATTTTAAAAAGCGTAGGCTCCTGTCTCGCTCGGGTGGAGCAGAGACGACCCGATCCTCTCCTCCTCTGCTCGACGACGACGTCTTTCTTCCGCTCGGTCCGACCGGCGCCGCGTCTCCTCCTCTTCCAGCCCTGGAGTGACGTGGGGACACTTGGAGGACAGTTTGTGCCGGACGTTTGTTTTTCTTTTCGTCGCTAATACTGTCTTCAAGCTCTTTGTCCCGACAATTTAAGCTCACCGAGCTAACGAACGCCTCCCACCACCACCCCCCCACCTCCTGCACAGGGACGACATTCAGTTTAATGGCTCACGCGCAGCCAAGCACAGGACACAATAAGACTTAAAGTGTTGGTAAATGTCTTAACGGTGTGAAGGCCCCTGTGTTGGCACGCACTGTGCAGAGCCATGCCTTTTGCTTTAAGGGCTAACAGGACAGTTTGTTGTGTTTGTTTTCCCCCCCGACGAGGACATTCTGCTCCTGTCCGTGGGAGGCATGTCTTTAAAACATGTGTTTAAGAGGGTAAATGGAGGGGGTGGGGGGGTGCTCACGCCGAGGTGATGTTGGGCTGATAGGAGACGCCTTGGCTCCCCTCGTGGTGAACCAGGGAGTGGGCGCCGTTCTTGATGAACGGGGGCTGGTGCAGCTGCAGCTGCAGCGGCGGCGACAGGCAGCCGAGCTGGCCGGGCAGCTGGCTGAGCTGCTCCGTGCTCGCCAGCGACTTCAGCACGGCGTTCTCGCGCTCCAGCACAGAGTTCCTCTCGTACAGCTCCTTGATCTGCTCCTTCAGCACCTCCACCTCCTCGCGCACGGCGTACATCAGGTGGCTCTTCACCAAGTCCTGAAGGAAGAGGGGGGAAAAAAATAAATAAATAAAAATTATCAGCACGGCAAACTTAAAGGAACAAAACATTTCTGATATCTCTGGGATGAAAGCAGTAACGTCTGATCTTTTTTTAGAAACAGGTTTAGTGCTTAGTGGCCTTTGACAAGCAATTACTTATCTTAGAAATGTCGGCTGATAATAAAAAAAAAAAACTTCACAGTGAAGCCAAAAAGTGAGTTTTGTGATTAAAATGTGTCAACGGTGGAGAAGCCGTTGCGAAAAACTAAATAATTGTTGAGCCATACGGACAGTGTGTGCGGCCTGACGTCGTCTGCGTGTTGAAATAGAAAAAACAGAAAAAAGAAGAGATAAATTACCATGGCCTGCTCGATCTTGTTATCGATGGCGACTACGTTGGCACCAGACGCGCTGTGGGAAGAAAGAAGGAGAGATAAGACTTCCCCCGTCAACATTTATCATGCACTTCAGATTCATATCAGACGTTTAATTGAGAAATGACATCAAGGACTTCATAGCCTCCGTGCATAAAACCTGGAGGCTTTTACCGGGGGAGCAGTAAGATCTACAGCAGGTTAACGATAAGAGCAGATCTAGACACTGCTAGACAAGTTTCACAGCAGCTGAGACCTCATGTTTGCAGTACGAACAAGGCACCGAGACAGTTTTGACGACGCTTTTAAAATACTTTAGTGCCACTAGAGAATTTACTGGGAGGAAGAAAGAAAAAGAAAATAATCAGGTTGAGGCTGGAGGTGAAGAGTTCACCCTCAAAAACCCACTCAAACACTAAGATATACAGTCCAGACATCCCTGATTAAGACAAAATCCCCCAAATGGGTGCCGCCCTCTGAACCCTCAGATAACTACCTAAAAGGCTATATTTTCTCAGATTATGGGGGTGTATTAAAAGCCAAGAATTACATAGTAAGGACCGAAATGATACAGAGAGCAAATTTACAGGCAATAAAAAAAATAAATACACATAAATCTAAAAAAGGAGTTTGTTTTAAAGCAGTGAGCTCTTATAAATCACAAATCTATCCCAAAGCTACGTGCCTGCATACACGTCTACACAGCGTGTGTGTGTGTGTGTGTGTGTGTGTGGGGGGGGGGGGGGGGATGTTTGTCATTCCTTGTATTTATAATATTAATAAGATGTCTTCAGGTCACTTGAGTAAAGCGCAACACCTCCTGTTTCACTTTAACCACCACTTCTCCACTATAAACGCCTCAGAATCACCACAAAGCAACAGACATGTGGACTTTTCCCGCCCCCTCACAACAATAACCTCCAGTGGATCCCGGCAGGTGTTTGTCCCTCACAGGGACCGGTAGCACAGTCATGGCATATAAAAGCGGTGGAAAAAGAGCTGATTATTTAAATGATCGGCTAAATAGTAGTCCCGTCTGTGCGGTAGTGGAGCAACTACGACCCGAATCGGCTCGATTACGCGGCGTGTTGCTTCTCTCCACCTGCGCCACTGCGTGCTGCGGCGCACGTCCACCGGCCACCAACGCGCCGCCGACAGCCGCCACGTTTTACGCGCAAACGAGGCGGCGCGGCGGGGGACCCGGAGCGGCTTCCGTCCAAGCGCGTAAAACGCCACATGGCTAAGAGAAAGGCGAGGAGGTTTACCTGGCGCATCTGGCTCTGTAGGGCACCAGCCTGGCTGAGTGCGGAGGGGTTCCCGGCGAGCAGGGCAGGCTGTAGCTCATCATGCAGCGCATCTTTCCCGCTTCTTCTGATTTCTTTTTATTGTTGTTGTTGGTTTTAGGGGTTTACAGACACGGCGAGGTTATAAAACACGAACGACTCTGGCTCTGAACGCGAAGCTGAGAGTTTCTTAAAGCCCCGCTGGATCACATGGCGAGGCTGGAGGGAGGAGGAGTCCGGAACTCCTCCTCCTCCTCTCCAAACCTGCCTCACTTCTCTCTCCCCGCGGGCAGATTCTTTGCACAAGAGACGCATTCACTGCCACCGTGTGTGCGCGACTCATTCAAAAAGGAGCTGGCGTTGATTTAAAAAAAAAAAAAAAAAAGAAGAAGCAGAGTTTTGCAGGTAGAGGCAACGCTAGTCGAGCTGAGCCTGTTTTCTGCGTAACGACGACAAGTTGAAACTGTTTCAGTAACCAAATCATCCATCTGTCCCTCAGCTTAGACCTGAAGGCATTCTCAGCTTTTTTTTTATATATCTTTTAAATGCAAAACTTGAATGTGGGCTTGCACAAAAAAATAAATAAAAAAAATGCGTGAAACAATTTCCTACTTTTCCAGACTCAAAATCTAAAACTTATCTTCCCTTTTTATCCATTTAAAAAGGAGAAACGCACAACCAGACGCATAGATGGTTGCCTCTTTTTAAAATTAACATAGGGAACATTTTTCCTCACTCCTGTGTACTTTCCACACTTACCCCACGTTGTACACAGACAGAACATGGCGCTACCGTGTCCACTGGGTAAATTACTGCTCCCTACAACTATTTGACACATTTCCTTCCCCTCGATCCTTCCTACGTGCCGGTGAAATCAGACACCGCCTAGAGAAGGTTTAACCAAAGCAGTTACATTTCAACCAGCCAAGATGTGTGACATCAGTGATTAAAAAAAAAACCACATTCCTCTCCCTTTGAAGCAGGAACCGTCCACATCTGGGGGGAAAGAGAGGGGAAATGTCCACGAGCTCAGGCCGGAATGTGTTTCCATCAATAACAAACAAAAAAAAAAAAAAACACCAGAGGCACGCAGGTTGAATCAGATTAGCCAGTTAAGCGACTTAGAGATGCGTCCGCGTGGAGTTACATGAAATGTTAGGACAGCGAGGAGGAGGATGGATGGATGGAGTGAGGGAGAGGAGGGGGGGAAAGGCTGTTGCTATTTGGTGTCCAAGCAAAACACAGTAAATTGTACATTTTATTCAATGATGAAGACATGTGGGGGTTTATATAAGAACCGCTTGCTGAGTTACCCTCCGCATGGACCTTCCCTGCAGACATACGCGCTCGTCCAGACATTCCAGTCCAGGGGACACCTCCGAACCCCGGACATCTGCGACCCGAAGCGGGCCACCACGCTGGGACGGCGCACGGCTTACAGACCTTACCTTCCCTTTACCCCGCAACCTTTAGTGCAGCTAACACCTCATGGTGCACATGTAAAAGTACCCCCACCGACTACATTAGCATTTCAAATGATTTGGTTTACAAGTCTCAGAAACCCAATGTGTTCTTCATTAAAAACCCACAGAGCGAAGCAGCACACGTTCCCCATCCCCTAAAGCCCACAAACAGGCTCGGTGGGGGAGGCAGCTGAATAAATCAGACCTGGGGCTTTCTCCTCTCCCCTTTTTTCTTCGTATTTCAAAACAATAACTGGAAGATGGGGAGGGAGAAGTGGGGGCTGACGACCCATTGCTGTTCTCTTTACAGCCGCTAAACACAGCTCTGGTTTGGCTCAAGCTGATCAAAAACGCGTAGTTCGGCCGTGCCACCAGGCGGGGGCGGTAGAGGCTCCGATCAGCAGCCACATTAAGAGTAAAAAAAAAAGCAGCTTAAAACTCCAAACTATCTGACCTGTTATTAATGCCTTGGCTCTTTCTATTCGTTGTTTGCTTCTTTTGTCCAAAACCGTCCAGAATCAAAAGAGAGAAATCTGAACTAAATCAACCGATGAGTTCAGGAACAGCAACAAACCCCCAAAACTGCACTTATGGATGCTTGAGAAGTCCTCAGTTTGTGTAGCGGGAGAAGTAAACAGGAGCGTGACCCAGCATTTGACCGAGACGACCCCTCAACGCTCCGTTCAACTAATGATCCCCCCCCCCCCCCTCATCTGAAAACAAAGAAAGCAGGATTTTAAAGGCCTGGAAAACCCTTCATCTGCTAACATCCGTCTGCGTCAATTACCTCCAATCAGCAGAGAGACAGCTGCTCAAACTGAGAAACTGGTTTTATTTTTTTAATTTTAACAGGTTTCTTTTATAAAACAAAAAACAATATTCTTTTTTCTCTTATCTGACAAGCTCCTCCATGTTTATTTGCAAGCTTTTTAAATATCTGGTCAAAACAAAGTCCACCACAACTAAGAAAACTACTTTATCTGAACAGAAGCAAATAAATTATCAGGCAGGAGACATTTCCTTTTTTCTTTCTTTTTTTTTTTTGCAAACCCAAATATAAAAGGCTCTGTAAAACACAGATTTTGATGTATAATTTTACGTTTTTAACATATTGAATCAAGAAACGCATTAAAAAAAAGAAGAAACAAAATGTGTCTCCTGCACAGGAAGCTGGAAGTCCGTCGTCTCCGACGTGGCATCTTTTGGCCGTTGCCGTCCCCGATTGTGCCGTCTGCACAAAGACTGGCCCCAGAAACGCACAACAAAGACTAAACAAGCTAGAGCGTACGGCAACATTTCAGTTTTACCACTAAATCATACTCAGAGGTAGGTGTGTCTGCTGTCACAAAGCTTCCTCAGCAAAAGGCCCCGAGGCTACATCCCCACCTGCAGCTTAATCACCAAACTGACGTACTGCCTGTGTCCTGATGTGACACACTGGAAGCCGAGCGGCGCGTCCTCCGGCTGGAGCGCCGGGCCGAACCAAGCAGTCGCGTTCCTGAGGGGAGTTCATACCAGCAAGGATGAGATCTGGAGTCGGTGGAGAGATTTTATTAATTTCTAGTCATTTAATCCGTTTATGGAGGGGCCCTGTTACTTAACCTGATCAGCAGCTAAAGTAAGCGTCAGCAGGGCGGTTTTTATGCTGGGTGGGTCATAAAGGAGCCGCAGGGTAACGTGACCTCTAATGAGCTAGTGTTTCAGATCAAACGCGGTTTGAGATAAGGCGGCGGGGCTCAACCCAGAACACAGTTTTTTTTTTAACGATGACTTAATCGTTACGGTGGAACCATCCTGGCTCTAATTGAAAAAGTAATTACCTCCCAAACCTTAGGAACAGGTTGGGCCACCCTCGGTGGCGGCAAGCGTTAACGATCACTTATAACGTCCTTAGCAACATCGTGGCGCGAGTTTTGCTCCACTTTTCTCTGCAGAATTGCTCGACTCCAGCCTCCCTGGTGGGGTTTCAGGCAGGAAGACTCTGTTTAGGGCCATCTCACAGCATTAGTTCAGACTCAGGTTTCAGACTCTGACTAAGCCACTCCAAAAGCTCCTTTTCGCTTTCCTGAGCCAATCAGAGCTGGACGTGCTGGCGTAGTCCGGCCTTTCCCCCTTGTAACCCAAGCACAGTTGATTTTAACGTCACAAACTGATGGTCACACATTTTCCTTCAGGAATCCCCTCCCTTCACCCTGATTGACTCTAATAATAATACATTGGATTTGTAATGCACTTCATATTTTGCAAATCCCAAAGTGCTACATACAGGGTGCTTGCTCTTTTTCCAAATTAAAATTCCAGACTTTTTCCAGACTTTTTTAAAACTGATATTTTTTCCCCCCCAAGACCTTAACTTTATGTACTTGTATACTTGTGTGCCTACTGCCTACTTCGTTGGTTGAGATTGTACAAACTGTTTATTAGAAATGTTAATTTTTATAGGCTAGTATTCAATGAACAAATGCATTATTCACAGTAAATTATGCTTTTACTGATGAAAACGTTTCAAAACATGAAAAGTACATGAATTTCACATCAAACAAGTGTTTGATTCCATTAGGCTAATACAGTACGTGACCAGTTAGTAAAATTATAGTTTTATAGCCTACCTTCCTATTTCTCATTTCACAATGCCTTTGAGCATACTGTAAAATTCTACCACACATTTTTTTCCCATACTTTATTAAGACTTTCACACAAAATTCAAGACTTTTCAAGGTCTGGAAAACAGTGGTTTCAAAATTCCATACTTATTAAGACTTTCAAGACTTGCGCAAGCACCCTGTACATAGTAAAACAGGTAAGTGCTAAATAAACCACACGGAGAGCATGATAAAATAAACAGACAATAAGTAAAAGGGCAAGAGTTCAATTAAAAGCTCTCCTAAAAAGATGGGTTTTAAGGCCACGTTTAAAAGCATTTCCAGTCTGTGGGGTCCTCAGGGACTTTAGGTACGATGGTCTTGTTCTTAAACGCTGTTATTTTTTACACCAGATCTAACAGCATCTGACAATGTTCACTGTGGTCTTGTAGTTGCATAGAGTCTTAATCTTTTATACCATAATACTCAACAATACGGACGACGCGCAATGTCTAACAGGCATGCGGGGTCCCTCCTTTATAAAGAAGTTTTACTCGATGGAGAAGAGATTATAAAACAGTACAGAGAACTTGATTGGCATCATTTTCTGGTTGTACTCAAACATATTTGCACTTTTGAACAGCGCAGCAAACAGGATTTGGACATCAAATATATTGCTGGGTGAGAAAGTGTCAGTAATAGTCAATAACGTCCTGCAAAAAAGAAAGAGAATCGATCTGCAAGCAGGAAAAAAGCTCCTATCTCACAGCAGCATATAGTTTATGCCTCCACATCCAATTTCACCACCTTTTTTTTTTTTTAAGTCACGGCGATTTGGGCCAACTTTTCGACTCATTCAGGATTAAAAACCCCCACTGGAATGCATTAACTGTAATAGAGTCACACCTGAGACTTTAAATGGGAAAGCCCTGGCACCTCAATGCAAACAAGCCTCTGTATTCAGCGAAGCATTTATCACAAGATCAAGGGTTTATCATCTCTGAAGTCTAACGCTTTGGGTCTGGGTGCTATCACCGGGAGCTTTGCTGGAATAAACAGCGACTCCAGGAAAGCTTATCTGTTAATCCACTCTGACCTGAGTTTCTTTGTCTGGAAATGAGCATTGGTTTTACCGCATTAGACGAGAAGATGACCGGTCATAAAAAAAAAAGGTCGGAAAATTAGACGGATTCAAGCTGCAGCAGTCAGCCGAACATCAAATTAGCTCAACACTAACAACAAAGAAGAGATCACAGATTTTTTTTTTTAGGTACAATTAGGATGCAGCTTATTTGGCCAATACCCATTATTCACAAATAAACTAAAATATTAACAATAGGGCCATTTTTATACATAAAACAAAT
The DNA here is from genome assembly GCF_011125445.2 of Fundulus heteroclitus. Lineage (NCBI taxonomy): Eukaryota > Metazoa > Chordata > Actinopteri > Cyprinodontiformes > Fundulidae > Fundulus > Fundulus heteroclitus. Next base: position 16,022,738 of record NC_046369.1, read on the forward strand.
CTTCCCTGCTTTGAACCCATTCTGCACAAAGCAGGGAAGACTGTTGCGTTGTTAATGTTATATTCTCTTTTGTGAGGACTTTTTTCTTCTTCTTCTTCTTTTTTGAAAGGAAAATAAAAGTTTGTAAAGGTTTGCAAATTAATGTTATGTTCTCTTTTGTGAGGACCTTTTTTTTCTTCTTCTTCTTTTTTGAAAGGAAAATAAATGTTTGCAATATGAACGATTAAATCTAAGGCCGAGTGCTTCACTTGCAACCTTCATCAGCTAGAGCTCCAATGAGAACACACATAACTTGACCCGTCTCCAGCTGTTTTAACAGTGCTCAGAAAAAACACACCTCGACGTCTTTTACGCTCTTTAAAAAACCTTTACTAATTTACACGGGAAGGTGTTGAAAAAAGAGGCGAGTCACTGCTGGGGGCAGAGATTTCCTAGACATGCAGGTCAAAAGCCAGTTCAATTTGCGGAGCTGAAGCTGAGGAGAGTGAAAACTCCATACGGTACTATCATCAGGACATGTGGCCTGTTGAGCAATAGGTGGGGTGGGTGGGGGGGGGGACCTATCTTTGATGTTTAAAATCCCCATCAATCAATTCCCGTCTGCATAGAAGCAGCTTGTTCAGGCTGAAATGAGAACCCCGCGCCATGTCGAGTTGCGCCATACGTATCAAAAGCTCTGCGCTGGCGGATTTCGCCGGAGGTGGAGGGAGGGGGGGGGGGGGGGGGGGTCTTCTTCTGCCGAGTAATCCGTCCGAAACTGTGCTCTTATTGAACGGAGAGATCCCGCAAGAAGTAAAAATGGGTTAGGTCCTCTGAGAATATGTCTCGGGGCCTGTTAGCAATTACAGCGTGTTCCTGACTGACTGTGGGCATGCTTCCCATTGGTGCGCGGTGAGAGCAACTCCGACTGACAACGTTTAAACGAGCGCGAGAACAAACTAGGAAATAAACGCACAGATTAAAGACGAGGCGGGGGGGGGGGTGTTTTAAAAGCTCCAAATTAGCTCAGAAAGGAGTCGACTAGCAACAGTTCTGGCTTGTCAGCATATAAAATGTGAAACTTCAGCTTTTGGCTCCTCTAACTTTGCTCCTCGAACCCAAAGGTAAATGCTTCTGTGACGCAAACGGTGGCCACATACGCGGCCTCCGTCGTCAAACGCTTTAAGACTCACCCGACAGCTACTGATTAAGCTCACTTAGAGAAAATATAAATCTTTATCTTTATTCCTCCGCTGTCGTAAAGTAGATGATTGTAGAAAGAAGGCAGTAAAAAGGGGGGGCTGCTGCCGCTTCGCTGTTTGAGACGGATCGGCCCCTTTACGATAAAGCCATTAAATAGCCTAATGCTTCCCTGAAGTGATTATTAACGCCAACTATAGCTTATAAAACGAGCCAAACTTTAAACTATTAGCGGCGATGTAAGTCGAACAGCGTAGGCTCATGGATCAGGAAATGATCCATGATCCAATCACACATCTTGGGTTGTAAATCTGTTGCGGTCCCTGAGCGAAAGTCCATCCAACGCTGGGAAAGGGATGAGAAGGGAAACGGACCATTAGAAACCCACAGCTACTTCTATTGTCTACTCTAAGGAACCACTTCCCTACAAAATGTTGGGTGGCAATGGGCAACATCGCATCATTTATTATTAAATGGAGGGGAAATTATTGTTTTAGATCAGTGTTTGGATAATTTCTTTTCTGATCAAGATTGTAAACCCCTAAAACTGATTGTTACGTTTGCTGCTTTAAGTTGTTTTTCCTTCCATTTACCATATTTTTTGGACTATGTTGCACGTTTTTCATAGTTTGGCTGATAATGCGACTTACAGTCAGGTACGACGTATATATCAAATATAACATGTTGTTAAATGTTAATCCATACTGATCAACACGAATCAAGGTTTAAACATTACCAGCTATAAGAGGGCTCGCTAGGCTTGTGAAAACTACCGGTATTTGCTGCTCTTGTACCACTTAAACATGAATTGAAACATTAACTTATAGACAACTAAGACTGAACACGTGTGTGTGTTTCGTTGTTTCAGTCTGCATTCACGCAGCGGAGCGTTGCGTGATGCTGTGGGTCCCAGACTGCCACAGAACCCTGTTATTGGGCTGTTAAGCTAATAACAGCTAGCGTTAGCATTAGCTTATGTTTTTGGGACGGGCTGGTTACAACTTCGCTGATGCACGTTCAAGAGCTTTACTGACCTTTTTATGTTATGTAACGTACTGTTAGCTTAGCACGTAGCACCATTACACTCACGGTCCGATATCAGCGTCATTTTGACAACTTTGAGTGCATCGGCCCGTTACGCTGACATGCGCTAGCTAGAAGCTTGCCGGTTGGAGCTGCTGGCTTGTTATGCTAATTTACCCCATTCATCCTCCCAGGTTTCATGTTATTTAGCCGGTTGTGGGCGCAGCTGTGTAATTGAATAAACTGACTTGCCAGATTAAATGTCAGCTTCTAATCCTGGATTTTATGAAATAAATTTCTAAATAAATGCAACTTATAGTCCAGTGAGACTTAAATACTTTTAGTTTTTTTGTCCTCTTTGTAACGCAATTTTCTGACTGACGCAACTTATATACTGAAGCGACTTATGCGATTTATAGTCTGAAAAATACGGTAACAATATAGTGGTACTTGTGATAAGATAAATACTTCCTCAAGCCCTTCAAACCAAGCTCTTTATCAGAGTTTTTGATACTATTGGTCTTTTGGGCTGTAAACCCTTTAAATGCTTCCATTCTGACCGGGGTGTTCCCCAGCTTTTTAAAACGTGCCATTGTGGAACCAAAACTTTGATCCAACATTACAAAACGACTATAGTTCAGCATCTAAAATTCTTTTTATGTCAGTCTTTTTGAGAAGGCAGTTGCTACCCAACTTGCAGCCTATTGGGCGTGGTTTGGGCTACCAGTAAAAGCTAAATAAAGAAACTGAATGCTAAGCCAATAAATCACTAACCTGAACAATTAATGGAAGGACCGCAAAACTCACTAATCAAACTCCAACTCAATGCAGAGGCACAAGACAGCGCTGCTTATATACCCCACAGCCTCAGAGCTGCAAAGAGACAGCGTTGTCCTGGACCCTGGCGAAGCCGTCAGCTAAACCCAGACAAAACTAAAACTTTGATCATTGCACTGGACAGAGCCTTATCCGACATTAAAATGCAACACAAAGCGTCGGAAATTGGTCCCAAGTGAACTTGGGAGTGATAATTCGTGCTTTTGTCTCTACACGAGTGGACTGTTCTACTTGTCTGTTTACTTATTTCAATAAGACGGGGCTTAGGAGACCGATCTTTAATCAGCTGTTGCACCCAGACTGGGGAATGCACTGCCTATCTTCCTAAGGAGTTTGGACTATGTCAGTCTTTTGCATGAAATCCCAATAGGAAACAATCGAACGATGTGTTTGTACCCTCACAAAAAGTTAAAAACAGCACGGAAACCTTTGCAAGGCGCTATACATGCTGCTTCAAATCTGTCTCCCATATTAACTGGCGCGTAATCCTACTGTTGCGCATTTCATAAAGTATTTAAGTGACTACCATCGTCATTCCTTAAACCTGCTTAACATATGCTGCTGCTGCTGCTGCACCCGGGTGCCGCCGCAGCAGCAGCATATGTTAAGAAACGCGCATTTTTTCGGTGCCCGCACCGGTGGCGAAACTTAAACTAATTATCTTTGATGAGAGAGCCCACAACCAAAGTCTGGGTTTGACATTTTTCACAAATCAATCACGTTCAAGAATGCTCCTCCGTGCCCTCAGTCTGTTTGTGAGCAATACCCCATTCACTTCCAACAAGTCCAACCTTGCAGGAGAGCTGGCTCAGGACAAAGGAAGTTGGAATGAGGCGTCTACCTCAACTTTACCTGCGGTTAGCTGAAGAGGTTGGAATAAAGCTGCTCTGTTATAGAGCCCCAAGGCAAACAAGAGCTGGAAGAGGAACAAACAGTCTTTTTTCCAGCTGAGAGGACACACACACACACACACTTAACCAACTGCTACTGTTTCCCTTACGTAAACATCAATATCTCTGATGGATAAGGCTCCTATATAAGCAAAGCAAACTTAATGCTTTAATTTTTAAATCAAAACTGTAAATAAAAGCTTCCTGTGTCGGTATAAGCTAGATAGAAACCGAGCATTGTTTACTACCTCCATTTTATTTCAAGTAGTTTTACATAAGCAAAAATAAGTTAAAGTCTTGACATTCAAAGAATGACTTGAGGATTTCCTTTTGATAAAAACAAAAACATCTGGTTGATTTATCAAGAGCGAGTTTTTTTGATACTAGTGTCCAGAGAGGCAAGTTAACAAATACAAATATTTGCATATTAGCTTACGATATCAAAGATCTGAAGAAAAAAAAAATTTACAAAGTATTTTCTTAGTCAGCCTGAGTTGGCGTCGGCCATGAAAGTTAAATATGGGAACAAAGCGGTGAATCGTGCAAACTAATGAGTTCACGTCCAAGTAAAATCCAACAAGCGCTCATTTGCCTATAAGATCAAACTCACTGAACGGGTATCTCTATGCGTTAGACTTCCTGCTCTTCACGTTGCTTTCCATCAATAGCAATAATTATTTAGATCTAAGAACTAAACAGAGGCTGGTATTGTACTCAAGTAAGAGCAGAAATACTTAATACATTCTTAAAGAAGTTGAAGTAAAAAGGTGCATCCGAAAAAAAAAAAAAGAGTCAAGAGTAAAAAAGTATTTAGTAAAAAGGCTACTTGGGTATTGCTGTTTAACCAGAACGTCTGATCCATTTTGTGCAGAAAACTGTAGGTTTGCGTCTGTCGGTTGCAATCTTTGGTTAAACGTGTTTTTCATACAGTGAAGCAGCTCCAGCTGGATAGAGCAACCAGAAATAAGATGATATTGTGCTATCATGCATATTATCTCATCCTGTAAATAGGTTGATGCTTCTCCACTGTTTGTTTTCAACATTTCATTTCATAATAATATTTGCGCAACACTTACTCTGGTATTTATTTCAATTTTATTTTGGCCTTTCTGACATTTAGTCTGTGTTGCTTTAGAACTAAATTTAGGTTAAATGAGCTTATTTTTTCATGACTATAAATCGTGTGCAACCCTGCGTCTTCACCACCGTCATGCCCAAATTTCCCCTTTGCAGGACAGTAAAGGAATTCCGTATCTTATCTTAAATGATACAAGTAACCTAATTTCAAAAACAACATTACTTAAGCAGAAGCAGATAGTATAGTAGAGTAAAACTTCTCCTAAAAAGACATCATATTCAAAGAGTTACTCAAGTAAATGTATCCACCACTAGTATTAACCCACACGGCCGTAAACTACATGAAACAAGAACAAAAGTCTATAAAACTAGGAGGTGCTTTTGATCAAATAACGAGTCAGTTTAGTGCAAAGAGGCTCTACAATGATTTCTACAGCAAATACGCCACGACCGATCAGATAAAGCATCTCATACTTGGTGGTAATTCTTTGTCTTAAAACAAAGGCTTGGATAGGCCCTCAGTCTGAGTGTGAGGGAAGCCTTCAACTGTTTTAAAAAAAAAAAAAATAAGATAAATAAGTAGTGGTTTAAGTAAAACAATAGAAACCAATAGTTGAGTGAACAATAATGCATAAAAAAAAACACGTTGATTTATATGCAAAAGTTAAATCTGTTTAAATTAAAGTGCCGAACACATTCGCAGCCATGCCCGGTTAGTAATTGCAGCTCTCACAGTTCATTCAAAGCAGAGCGTTTATGAGTCCAAAACTGCAAACCAGCAGCTTTGTCATCTGAACATAAAAAAAAAAAAAACGCTTTAATCGGCATCTAAACATGATCTGTCATTTTAGCGCTGCTGATCGTAAAATCCCAAACTCTCACAGCAGCTGCAGAAAGCTAAAGCACATCATCAACACAACTAAGCATACTCAAAGTGTCACAAATATGTGAAAAACTGACAAAAAAACCCGAGAGCTCCCTCCTCGGCTGCCATGATTTCAACGAGCTGAGATGTAGAGCCAGGAACAACGAAGCTGGAAAGCAGCTCACACGTCAAGTTGCTGATAGGAATTAATGTTGGGATTCGGCCTCCATAACACCGCAGCACATTTAGCGCCTACTAAAAAAGACAAAGGCTTGACAGCATTTAAAAGTACGTTTAAATACATGAGGGAAAATTATTATAGATTATTTCAATGCTTTATTTTCAGAGACTAAGAACCACTCTAAAGCAGCTCCATCAAACAGAAACCTGAAGAACAACTTCAACATGTTACGTGTGGAAGGGTAAACTCGGTTACATAAGTCTTCATAGTTATCAACCTCATTTCCAAAGAATGAAAATTACCCTTAAAAAAAAAAACAAATAGTTATCACAGTTGAAATAGTTTTGTTATTTATAAATTAGACTATTAGTCAAACAGAGGAGCAGAAAATCCAAGCTAGCTAAATGGAAACTAATTAAAAAACAACTATTCAAGTGTCTTTAAATGACGCAACAAGGATTTCCCCCAACAACGGGGGAGACGTCTTAAGACGGACGTTTTGTTGCAGACGTGCAGAGGGGGTGAAAGCCATGCATGCTCTGGTTTAGCCAGTCAGTCAGTCCAGGCCGTACAGCACAACCGAGCTCATACCTATCGTTGACGGGCTTTGACCCCCTTGGTCTGCGAGGCCGGAAAGCCTGGTAGAACGCAGTGGACGGGTTCCTGCATTAATGCGGAACAGTAAAGACAAGAAAAGGGAGAAACATGAGAGGAGGGAGAGACGTACGCAGACTGGGACGGTTGGAGACACACAGGAAGCTGGATTATGAGAGCGGAGGGAGATTATTAAAAAAAAATGGTCAGAGGAGAGAGTGACGGCAGATTGTTGAGGTTGTTCTCAGAACTAAAACTTAACAAAAAACAAGCGTCTTTGTGAAAGAATGAGCCAACAGCTGAAGGTTTTGCTAAAGGCAGCCATCAGGCAGGTCACCAAGTGTCAAGGCATCCTGAGGTTTTCAAAAAGTTAACGTTTCAAAACTTTCCTACAGGAAGTACTTTTCACGAGCTGCCGGAGAAGATGCCGTTTCCCCTGGGTGTATGGCCTAACACAGTGCTGCCCCTCCCCCACCTGTTGCTGCACACTGCCAGTCAGCTGGCTAAATGGAGGCAACTTCACATATCCCTCTTGTAAAAGAAAAATGTTTCAAGGAAGAGAAATGTATCTAGCGGACACCAAAGAAACACCTCCCACCCCCCGTTGCTTTGAAAATCCACCTGGCAAACTATGAGCAGCATGTCTGGTGAAGAGCCGGCTACAGACTGGCTACCTGAGAAGATAGCCCGACTAGTTAACCAGTTTCTTACAAACCGTATGTGACTAAAATTCACACCTTTTTTTTTTCCATAGTTTGGCCGACCCTGCGACTCAGTCAGATGTGACTTATATATCAAATTTATATAGTAATTCATATTGACCAGTATGAACCAAGGAGTAAACATTACCGTCTATAGCCACAAGAGGGCTCACTAGGCTTGTGAAAACGATCCTGCTCCTGTAACAAAACAAAACAAAAACAAAAAAAAAAAAAAGAATTGAAACATTAACTTATAGACTACAAACTACAAATGTTTGTATGTTGTTTTGCTGTTTCAGTCTGCATTCACGCAGGGGAGCGTTGCGTGGTGCAATGAGTACCAGAGCGCGATAGAACCCTGTTATTGGGCTATCCCTGCAGCTAATAACAGCTAGCGCTACCTTAAAGGTCTGTTGTCTGGGCGGGTTACAACTTCGCTGATGCATGTGATCTTCATGTTGCTCTGAAATATCCACATCATACTGTTAGCACATAGCACCGTCACGCTCACAGTGTAATTTCAGCGTAATTTTGACAACTTTCAGCGTATGGGTCCGTTTTATGCGCTGGATAAAACCTTGCAGGTTGGAGTTGCTAATTTACCCCATCCATCCTACCAGGTATGTTCCATGTTATTCAGCGGGTTGTGGATGCAGCTGTGTGGGGAGTTTTCCTCTCCACTGTTGCTTCATGCATGCTCAGTATGAGGGATTGCTGCAAAGCCATAGACAACGCAGACGACTGTCCACTGTGGCTCTACACTCCTTCATGAGGAGTGAATGCAGCTAATCAAGGCTTGAGGCAATCTGCTGGGTTTCCTTAGATAGGAAACTTTTTGAACAATCTGTTTGGATGATTTGATTGAATTTGACTTTGTAAAGTGCCTTGAGATGATATGTTTTGGCGCTATATAAATAAAATTGAATTGAACTGAATATCTACATACTCCAAAGGATCAAAGAAGCTTGTTCTCCCTTTCTCTTGGGGCTGTATAGAAGAACGATGTCATTCTGGTTTACTTAAAGAGCTCATTTATGTGCAGGCCTTAACTTTATAAAGAGCAGAAGGCAAAAAGGTGCAATATTCTCCTCAATGATCACTTAAAACAACATTTTTGTTCAAGATTGCATTAAAAAAAATCAAAAGAATAATAAAACGTTTATTATACCAACTACAAAAATATTTTATATAAATTCAGCAACTACAGTAACAATTGCTGGTTTTTGACCTCCCACCGCCCCAAAAAAAGAAAAATCACTTGTCAAGTTGTACGTTATTGCTTTAAGCGTTTGTGAAAATAGTATGTAGCCCACCTTATTTTTACTCAAGCTTATCAAAGTGAGAGAAAGCATTAATTTTCCTTACGAGCGTCCAGACTCATCCAACGGTGAGCGGCACCGGAGAACTGACGCAGCTGAACACACATCGCTGCAGCTCCACATGTTTTCTGGTGTCTGGCGGTGCCGACATGTTTGTCATGACGCAACGTTTGCTTCTGACTGAATTTTTTCAAAGTTTACACAGAACGCCACGCTCAGCATCTGACGCCGCTGAACAAATATTTCCACATCACCCCTCTAGTGTGACTGCATTCCCCCCCCCCCCCCCCCAAGTCATATTTCATGTTGAAGAAGCTTCAGTGGTAAAGTGACTGTTACGTTTCATTGTCTTTACCAGGAAATGATCCGATTCCTTGTAATTGATTGCGGTTTTCCAATTAGGCAATTTTTTATTTTTTTTGTTTGATTGAAAGAAATGGAGCCAAGTACTGTAATAAATCCTTTACTACACTACAACCCAAAACCTGCAATAACTGCTATTTTATGATTTCCTCATTTTTTTTTATGTGTTTAAATTGTTAACTCCCTTTATATTATAACATATGTGGCTTGTATTAATTGCAAGAAAGCTATAAAGTCAAAAATGTATCCACTTATTGAAACCAATATTCTGAAAAACGCAATAAAAATAGCTGGAAGGGTAAAACATGACAACTTTATTTAAAGGCAGCTAAACACTAACATGCCCATGTTGGTGTCAGGTTTAAATTTGTCTCAGCCGCTACGCTGGAAGTAGATGCACCGTCGTACATCAAGGAGCAGGGGTGGCCTACAAGATCGTAAAGTTTAATGTCTATATACAATGCCCTGAGGCCGAAATAGGGAAAAACAAAAAGCAGACAGGGAAAGGCATCCATTTCTGAAACCCCTAACGTGAGGTTAACCATCCACTACTGTAGCGGTGACTGTCGGCCCAGATTTATGGCCCAAGCCTCCATATCTGAGCCCTTGACAGATTTATCTCTGCCACACCTCACAAAACAGCAGCTCGGGACCTTTGAGTTTCCTGAAGCGTTGCTGAGCTATTTAGACAATGCAAGCTTAAAAAGACCTCACCAACTACATCCTTCAAGAAAGCAGCTCTGACCTCAGCTCTCCGGGCGAGTCAAACTACAGGGTTTATCGGAGAAATACACAGACAGATTTATGCGGCAGGAGAAGAATGACTCACAGGCAAGCGATGGGTGGCGCATGTGTAAAAATCAAGTTTGGGAAAACTGGGGATATTAATGAGTCATTTATCCTGAAACCACCTCAGCAGCCAGAAGCAGGAAGAAATGCTCACGGTGAAAGTCGTTTCACAGGCAGGAAAAAAAAAAAAGAAAAAAAACGGGCCCGAATGTTTGAGACCAACTCGGAGCAACAGGGGATTGGGAGGGCTAGTCGAAAAACAAATAATACGTCAGTTTGAGTTTGATGCAAAAGTAAATTTAGCCATCACTGCTTCGCTTCACTGCGTTGTTGTAAACGTTGTAAGTTGTTCGTCTCAGAGAGAACAGAAATCCTTTTAGAGAACACAGATTTATTTCTTTACATCCAAGACCAGATGGCAGCTTTTCCCAAAGTGGCACCTAAGACCCCCGCAGTGGTTGACTAATCGATGATATAAACCCGACCTTGGGCTTAACTTCAGCATCACCTCTGTGTGGTGTATGGAGAAAACCCTACAAATAGAAGTAAAACCTTAAAAGTGTCAACATAGACTTAAAACCTTTGGATTTAAGTCTGCATCTCCAATTCAAACCCATTGCAGCAAAAGCTATTTGGATTTTGTTAACCATGTAAGATTTAGACACCGTTTCACTAGAGCATTCCTCTGAAAGCAAAGCAAGGGTTCATTTCAAGTTTCTATCTGTACCAAAAAAAAAGGAGGGGGGGGGGGGGGTTTCGTGATTAGGGGTAAAAAAAGCGTTGACCTTTATATAAAAAAAACACCTTCAGAATAATGGTGCTGACAGCCTCAGTTTAAGGTAGTTTTTTAATTAGGACGTAACAAGATATCGCAGTATTAAAACACCATAATCTTTCTCATCCAAGACAAGTTGGTCTTTATCTACTGGACAGACGTCCATCTTGTTGATAACATGTGATTTTGTTGAATGAAAGCTTTATAATTTGGTGCCGCGGAGACAACGGTGAGTGTTTCAAGCTTAAGATCGTGTTGCACCTTCAGAGTTCCTACAAATCTTTCCAGTTTTTAATGAGATTGACGTTCAAGTACAAAACATTCTGGAGTGGATCATCGTGGATTTTATACAGGTCATTCAATTCACAGCTTCAGTTTTGATCGGTGATCAAATGAAACTCTAAATCAATGAATATCCAAAACCGGAATTTCATTGCTTTATTTGGCCATCTCCACAGAGCCCGGTTCAAAAACCTTTGGTCAAATTTAAAATCACAAAGGAAAATGTTTGACAGGCCAAAGAAGCATTATGTCGGCCCCTGATTTTTCAGTGTCAGTCTATTCTTGGGTAACTATGGTGGTCCTAAAAGTGCAAACCACATCAACAAATATCTAAAAATAATGGCATATTTAAAACAACATGTTAAAAAACACAATGACATTAACTAAGCACATGTACAAATAAAAAAAAAAACACTTATTCAAAACCACAACAACATCTTGAAAAACACAGAGCAGCAGAGCTACAAGGAACGGCTAACCGCTAACCTAGCCGCTAAGCTAACCGGATAAAGACTAGAAGTGCGCGTGCGCAGCCAGCAAGCGGAAACTCAGAAGGAAAGAGCACGCAGTTATTTTTGGGGTCACAGGCTGAGAAGGTTGGGGGGGACCTGTTCCAGACAAACCTGGGCTGAAATATTTAATATCGATTATAGATCCTTCAAAACAATGGGTGTGCTTTTTGAAACCTTTGCTCCATTTGTGAAATAACCTAATTTGTTCCCTCAGAAAATATTCCTATACCCCGGTCTCGTGAACCCAGTATTATATGTATCATCTAATAAGATGGATGAATAATTACAACTCCACTTCTAAATATATAAACCGCCTGGCTATTATGGTGAAAAACCGCTCCACGTTGTGTTGTACTTGTTGCTGGAAACATCCCACAGTGATGTCATCCCTTATCTCATGAGTGCTTAACACTGGATTAACAAGCCCATGTTTCTCAGTACAGAAAAACACATCTTTGCAATGCGAAAATGCCCTTTTAATGCAATCGACAGTAAACACTTTTATCTGAAATGACATTGTTCTTTGAGCAGAGATTAGACGGTAAAATGTCATGCATCCACTGGGAGGGCAATGACTTTTTTTTTTTTTTTTTATGTTGATAAAATTCGAACTCAAACCCACAAAGAGAGATACCAAAACCACGTACGCTGATCAACACAACTAGGTTTCTCTGCCCGGCAAACATCTAGGAGGTAAACAGAGTCTTGAGACGAGGCAGCGTGACACAAAGGACCAAACCCAAGGCAAACACTGAGCATAGAAATACAGGCTGTTCCTCCGGACTTGTTTTTCCAGCAACCACCTCTTTGATGTCGATATCCACGCATGTGAAAACACACGTAGAGAGGTCTGCATTTCTTGCTTTAAAAAGCTCCCCCCCCCCCCTCCTTTTAAAAAAAAAAAAAAAAAAAAAAATCGCAGAAGTCAAATTTGCGGAGCCTTTTTGGCTGAGAAGCGATCCGGGTCGGAGCGCCGACTAAAATAGACTTTGGGAAGAGATGTGACCCAGCGAAGTGCTTGATTCTCATAACGGGGCGATTAGGAGAGGCTGTGGGAGTGGGGAAGGGGAGGGGGGGGGGGGGAGGCTCAGTGGCAAACATGGACTTGACTCTCTGCATGGGGCAAAGCCTGCAGTCATATCCAACTCAGGCAAATCCCCAGCTGTGCCGCTAACCAACGCCGACAAGCACACACCCCCACCCCGCTCTCATATCGAAGGCCTCAGTATTCAGGAAATAAAGAGCAGCTTGTTGAAGCAATCTGTGACTAAACTTACAAAACCTCTGCAAATAAGAGCCCAACTCAGGCTTCGGCTGTGGGGCAGGCCCGAGACACCTCTGCCGACACCTAAAAGTCAGGAAAAGATGGGTGGAAATATGTCGCACTGATGCGAGCATTCTCTGAAGCAGGGGGTGTTAATTTCTGCTCGACTTGCACATAATTGTCACCGTGAGCGCCCATGAATCAGTGTATTCCCCGGTCGGGTGGTTCAGTCGGCTCAGCTCCGGAGGAACGCCAGCTATCTGCTAGGACTGAACAATTAATCGCATTTTCAATATAATGGCGATTTTAAAAAAAACGCAATTTCCAAATCGCAGAGGTCTGCAATTTTTGGCTATGTAACAACATTGTGTCGGTAACATTTTACCGACACAATGGGTGTCGGTAAAATGTTTAAAGTGGGTTTGCCTCCACATGGAAGGGTAGAGGGTTGCAGCAGTGAGATAATCTAATTTTATTACTTGTTTCAGAGTTTATATAATCATACAAAGCATTAAGTACTGGTCAATCAGTTTAATACATTGACTGGTTGCACTTTATGTCCAACAAGGATTGATGTCCAAATCAACTAAAAGCTGTTCTCTTGAATAATATTCTGATTAATAGAAACATTAAAAGTTCTTGTTTTAAATAGTTCTTCTTTACAAACATCTTTTTTTTTTAGAGAACATTTTTGTTGCTTGTGGTTAATGCAGGGAAAAGTCAAAATTGCAATTTTGGTTGAAATATATCGTAGGCAGAACGCAATCATTTTTAGACGCTGTGGGCCTTTTAGCAACTAATCCGCACGGCGAGGAAACAAATTGATTTGTTGTTTGTATATGTTTAAAAAGACGTGATAAATTAAACTGGAAAAAAAATTGCATTAAATCGCAATATTAAGTAAAAAAAAATCACAATTAGATTATTTTGCAACATCGTTCAGCCCTACTATCTGCTTCGTTTCCCCCTCGCATCTCCCTGGCCGGTTAAATAAAGTGTGGAATCGGTTCCTGGGGGCATGACAGCGGCCCGGTGAACTTTGCCACACAGACGGGGCCAGCTCTGTTATTGTCACGGCCTGTCAGCTGCTCTCCAGCAACACAGGCCTGTCACATGCCAGTGCCTCCGCCTGGGGGTAAAGTGGGCAGGGCAGGCAGCTAATGAGCGCATACAGGAACTGCCAAGAAACACACAAGACGTGCGCCGAACAAATGGGCACCGCAACATGCAGTTCGGACTGCTTTAAAAAGGTTGCCTTACTTAAACTTTACGGTGTGGGAAAACGCTCCGATTGCCCGGCGTACACAGGTCCTGAAGGAATGTTACCGGCCGATGCAGATGTTTATCACAAGGCATCGATCAAAGGTCTCCAAACTGTGGCTTTAACAGCTGTTGTGTAGCTGAGAAGACTTCGCATATTACATCTAGCAGATTCCTGTGACAAGTCGCAGTCAACTCCTCGAACATACCAAACACATGCTGCACACTGGGTGTATCATGAGGGCAACGAGAGCTACGGCAACGTCTAAATTTGGGATTATTAAAGTACTTTTGAATTGAATTTCACACGAGTCACCCGACCCAAATGGAGATAAGAGCCGCTCCCAGTGGAAATAAGGCTTAATAGTGATTTTTTTCCTTTTTTTTTCTGAAAGCAACAACTAGATTACTGATGAGATTGCAGCACTTCTATGGCGCCGTACCCAAACAATTCATGAAAATACGTAACAATAGAGAAGAATAAACTGATATGCGATGTTTAGGTAAACGGGTACACAAAGTCGTTTGTTTACAGGTACAAAAAGGGAGCAGAAAGGGATGAAATGGGTGACCTAATAGGTGAAGGTTCGAGTCTTGTTTAATAAAAAATGTTTGGAGGTTGCCAAATAGCAGGTGGCGGTCCAGATCCAGACCCATATGAAGCCATGTTCTGATAGGGACCACCTCTTAGTTTTTTTCCAGAGATTCCTTAGGTCTAGGAAGGACTGAACGATATAGGGGGGAAAAAAGCATATAGATAAAATAGAAATATTGATTGATATCGATAATTATCAACAAATTCAAAACATATTTTAAGTTCAGCCCTGGCCATATTATGCTGCTGTTTACCGACCCATTTCTATATGGAGAACAAACAAACACTCAACCCTTTATTCAACCAACTTTATACCAAATAAAGACAAAACACCTGCTCTCTGAACTCTTTGAAAAAGGGCGGAGCTCGATCAGAGAGCGATCCTGAGTCTGCGTTGTGATTGGTTGGAAGGATGTAATGACTGTGGTATTAACCTACATGGCTGGAATGCATAAGGAAAGAAAACTTTTATATAATTTAACTTTTTATGGACCCTTTTTTCTATCGTCAATATATATTGTTATTTAATTGAGACGTTTTCTGTCGCAAATAAAGTTTTTCAACTTAATGTGGAGCTGGATGGTGTGATACTTATGACATTTTTACATCTTTACATTTCATTTATACAGTTTTTGCCTAAAACAAACGCATAGCATACAACCAAAAAAAAAATAATAATAATAATAATTTATCCCTACACAGGACTGTAGCAGGCCCTATTAAATGAGCCACGGTTTAAATGCGCAGCACAGTGATGAAATGCCAGTAATGTGTCGCCCCTCCTGATCCCAGCTGCTCTCTCTGTGGTGGGCCATCGCTCACTGACAACCACAGGATGCAGCGGCTCAAATATTTTCCATTGTTTGGTGCAGAGATTTTCGGCTGACTTTGTTCCGGGCTAAAGCTAAAGGCTAGCAAAGCCACACGGCCAGCAACAGAAAGAAGTAGACTAAAGAGCTAAAAAAAAAAATTACAAAAAGAAGAAACGCACAAACTGATGTTTTTATTTTAGGCTTTCCAAAAATGTTCAGCTATTTTAGTCAAATGTCTCAACTTTCAGCTGTTTGTTCACTTAACTGCACACAGGAACATTGCTGCCTTATTTTAATAAGTTAGCAAGAAACCAGTCATCACACCTGTCTAAAGGGACGAGCAGGTCGTCACTTTCAGGAACAATTGTATTTCATTTTTAACAGTTTGTTTGTTTTTTTTTCCCCTATTCCAACTTGAAACCACACACCACGTCAACCCCAAACGGCTACGTTGTTTTACAAAAGGCGTGCAAAGCTGATGAGCCAGATCTGATTAAGTAATAAAAAGGAAAGAAACACTGAGGCTGCGCCGTCTGTTTTGAGCGCAGACACCGCTGTCAGTCAGCGCGGCCGCAGTGACTCACGTCCGCTTCCTTTCAGAAACCTGCTCATTGTAAGGCGCCGGAGGATGTGCAAGGGACCCGCTGTGGTTCAACGCCGGCGAGAGGAGACACTTCAGGCAAACCCGACCAAAAGAGGAAGAAGAAGAAGGCAACGACGACGACGCTTGACAGAACGAGAAGCGGACATCAAAGCGAAGAAGGAAACAAGAGTTTTGCACAGTTTTCAACTGCCTGCAAGGAAGGAAATTAAAAAAAAAAAAAAAAAAAAACCTGGTCTGCCTGCATGGATGTTCGATTATCTTCACAGAACATACCACAGGAGGTTTTCACCATCTTTAATTCAACCTTTTTAAGATCGTTTTAAGAACTTTTTTAGGCCTAATTGCAACCAAATTACATAATCCGACATAATATAAAAAATACTTTTCAGCTTTCAGTTTTCTGTTAAATTATCACAAGCCCCATAGCCTAAAAAAAAAATTAATTTAATTATTTTACCAGTTATTAACTTGTATCTTATTTTCTATTTCAGCTTGTCCGTGTTTTACTTGTCTATTTTAATTTCACTGTTATTTTCAGTTGTACATGTACAGCACTTTGTTCACCTTTGTTATAATAAAGTGCTTTATAAATAAAGGTTGTATGGTATGGTAAAAAGTATTTAAATGTGTCGTCTTGAGTCTCAACCAGCAAAATATGGCAGCCTGCTAGAGTCCTGGGTCCCTCTTGATTTCTCTGTATTTTTTTATATCCAGTGAGGTAGATTTTCCTATGATCTTATAAAGTGGTTTCAGGAAACGATCCGAGGCTTTTCAGAAGATTGTGCAAAGTTTTCCCTCTTGTTCTGGAGATGGAGAAGGCGGTCCTTACAGGAACAGTAACTGGAAAACATTCGAACAATTGAAAAAGAAAACGATAGAGGCCCTAAAAATATATTATCCTTCACCGGACTCGTCTGCTCCAGAGAGCCGCCTACTCTCAATGAATGTTTTATTTTATATTCGTTTTACATTACAGATGCTTTGTTGCTGTATTGCCACTTGTTTGGTTTTAATTTTGTACAAATCCTTGAGTATTATGAAAGGCTCTTTTCAAATAAAATCCATTATTACTCCCAGGTTTTAAAATAATAGTTTGGGAATCCATATGTTGTTCCAAAAAAACACTATGTAATGACAGCAAAAATATTACTTTTTTTTTATATCTAACCATAAAAAGTTGAAATACAACTTATTCTTGCAAGAGGATACCAATAAAAGAGGTTGTAAAGCTGCTGATTAACCCGTAGTCTTTAATAAATGCGTCTTACTTGTAGGCAAAAACACATTACCACTGAAGCAAAAGGTTAAAGAGACTTTGTACAAACGACGGTAAGTGAATTTTTTGTGTTCGTTTTTTGAACGCGGGTCGACGGATTTCCAACAAATCCAACTGAAAAGCCAAGACTGACTACTTTAAGACGCTGAAAAACAAGCAGGTGTTGGCTGGCTGTGTTCACACAGAGGTTGGTCAGAGAGGCACAGCAGCAGCACCGACTCAACAAGAACATCTTTTTTTGCACCAGTGTGGGACCCCTGCGGCGGGGGGAAAAAGGGGGGATTTCTTAGAAGAAGCTGTACATAAGCAGCCCTGGAAATCGACTTTTCAACCTCGACGCAGCGGTTTTTGAGGCCACAGCGCGCGCGCGGAGCCAGGAAAACACACGAGGAAGTCAGAAGCACCGGTGAGGCCAGATCGGGACGATGGGGCCCATTGAAAGCAAAGTGAGTGGATGCATGACTCAAGTGCAGCTGCCTGCCATGCTTTCCACACATCCTCATTACTCACAGTGCAGACACGCAGAACCCAGGGAGGGCCTACAGCTCTGAAACCTCGTTGTTCAGCTTTAACACACAGCTCCGCGTTTTCTAGCGACGGCATCTGGTCGGCATTTTTAAAAGTTAAAAGACGTTTAGGGTATTCGCCACAGACTTCCAGTCGACGCCGCGTCACTCCTAAGGGCAAGACCGCGATATGTGGCCGGCCTTTTAAGATCTTCTGCCACTAAAAACGCGGCTGAATCATCTCGTCGCTGCATTAAACCCGAATCTAAAATAGCTTCTTTTTTTTTTCACAGATCTTTGCTGCCGCTTTACAGGAAAAGCAGCCACGAAGCAAAGCGACTGGCGGGCCTTTGTGCACAATCTTCTGTAATTGAAACAGTGAAACAGTCGATTAACAGACTCTAAATAACCTCTCTCTTTTTCACTTCCTTAATCCTGTATCAGAATATCTGCTTTACGGTAAAGCAGCAATTAGGCGAGATGATCTTTGTGGGTTTGTTTTTTTTTATATCGGAAATCAGCTTTCTGTGTAAGTGGCCTTTGGTGGACCTTTGTCGAGACAAAAAAAAAGTATATTATTTTAGACCCAGACATCTATTCTGATCGGTTGGATTCTGCTCAAGCAACCTAAAGAGAGAGAAAGTTGTAGTTAGCTTTTTTTTTTTTCTCTCCTCTTCTGCTTTCCACAAGCTGACATGCAAATAAAAGGAGCAGATCTACTCGAGGTCTTCAGAAACAACCTCCCGTGTTCACCAGGTTTTACATGTTCTTCGCACAGGGATTACATTACAGAATATATCAACCTGCTGACTATTTTCAAAAGCATTTCTGAAGAGCCATCAGACTGAGTTGCACTGGTCAAGAGTAACTATATGGGGAAAAAAAAAACAAATCTACTGTACTCTGCAAGCTGTCATGTCAGCCCTGAACCAGGCGCCGGAGGTGACTTTGTGGTTTCCTCAGATAAAAAAAACTAAATAATTTCCCAATGTTGAATTATACTACCAGTCAGAAGGATATCTCCTGTTAGAATTGACATGTAATTCGGATCTAAGCAACAGTAAATTACAATTTAAACGAGGAACGCACACTGACATGAAAACATTGGGCCAATATAGACATTTCCAGTCTGGCCGATAACTGATATCTAATAAATGACATTTTTTCCTGACCTTCTCGACACCACACAGCTGACAACGCTTCTCTTAGTATTGTTCCAGCTTTACTTATGAGACCAATAACATACATTAATTGACTAATGTCGGCCGATACAATTGTTAATACCGACATATCGGGCATCATTAAGACTAGGACTGCATAATACTAAAAAAAAAACTTGATATTGTGATATATTACTTGACTATTATAATTAACCTGCGTTTTCTTTTTTTATCATCACGATATCGACATCTGAGGGATGCGCTGGTTCCCTCAACGTCAGCCCACTGACTGAAACGTCACTCAATCAGTAATAATTGACCCTACTGTGGGGAAAAAAGTACAGTTCATTCAACATATTGGTCATAAAAAAAGATGTTTTTAGTTAGGTCTACAAAGATTCTGTTGTTTCGGTAGCTTTAAATCAGGCTTTCCATCTCCTGGACCTATTTTTACAATTATTTCTAAGTTGCCTCACATTAATCTGAGAGCCAGGGAAATTTGACGATCGATCTCCCATCAGGCTGCTTGGCTTTTTTTGTGATTCACAGAGATGTTGTTAAAACGGAAAACCCAAAGTTATACAATAATTTGGACATGGCACGACGGTTCAGCTCAGCACCGCGCAGCAAGCAGAGGCTGGCAATGAGAGCATGCCAAGAGACGGTTCCTCTGCTTGCGAAGCATCACCATTCACCTGTAAAGAGGGTCGAACTTGTTCGGCACCGGGGGGCATTTTGGAAGAAGAACAAAGGCCAACGTGTTGCACTTGCCGTCCTCCTCCTTAGAACAGCCTTGCAACACAACCTAACCGATTGGATTACCGCTGTGCGGCCAGAATTGCAGATGTTTACTTGCCTCTACAGAGCCACTCTGACTGGAAGCAAGACCCTGAGAACATCTGGCTGAGGGAACGGCTACTTATTCGCACAGTTTCCCTTCAACTTCTGGTCTCTTTGGATCTTTAAAAAAAAAAAAAAAAGAAGGAAACACTTTGTAATGAATGGAAGGGAGAGTTTGGTGAACCATCAAACAAAGAAACTACTGCCTTCGCCTAAAAAAAAAAAAAAAAAAAGCACTGTTGTCATAGCAAACATGAAAACAACGTTTAAAACACAGAAATGAGCCATACAGGGCAGATCCAGGAGGCGTAATTTAACAGCAGCCAAATCTGGTGAAAGTTTAAAACGCTGCCGATTGCTCAACACCTAAACCCTAAAAGTTTAAAGCCGAGTCCAAGTACAAACTGAGCTTCTAATGAAAACGCTGCTTTGTTAACTCGCAAAAAAAGAAAAAAGACAATGATGTGAATGGAAAACTGAGCACGTCAGCAGCAGCGTAGACCCAGAGAGTGACAGTTCTGGGGGGATACATTAATAAACGGCACCGGTGAAAAGCCGCCAGCTCGGCCTCTCCTTTAAATCCTCATGCAGTCACAGCCAAGAGGATTCGAACCGCAAGTCTAGCTTCTGCTAAAATACCTGCTGCATTGAATCCATGGGCCACAGAACCAACCAAACCTGTGAAGGCACAAGACAGGGGGGAGGGAGTGTGGGATTCTCCAACTATGATAACATGGGTAGAAATCTGATTTACTTTAATTATAAAACAGGTCTAGTCTCAATAATAATGCTGCACAAGTTATTATATACAATTTTGAACCTGTAACTTCTTAAAACTTTAGCTCGGCTACCTCGATACCGGTAACAAATAAAAGGAAACGCATGCCTCACTCCGAACCTGACTTTCTATCTCACCAGCTTGTTCAATCTGCCAGATATTAGGATGAAGACACGTTACAGAGAGAACCACTCGATTTTTGCACATTAATACAATAAGAGAAGGATTGTCCCCCATTGGTTCCCCCATACTTATGATGTCATAACCATACAATAATAAAAAATTTAACAATAAATCAAGGAGCAATTGAAAACCTCTGAATTCATAAATTGGTGAACAGCTTACCGAATTCTTCGGACTATAAGCCGCACTTAAAAATCCTTATATTTTCTCAAAAACTGAAGGTGCGCCTTATATATGATTAAAGTTGTGCTTACTGACCGATTTTATGTGGTACAATGTGCTCAAAAAATTTGTTAAAATGTGTAAGTACGATTTTGGTAAGCAATGAAGCCAGTCTGCTTAATGGATATTCAGAGCATTACGCTACACTGTGTCACCACCTGACTGGACCCCTGAGCTGTCTACAAGACTGCCTGACTGTAATGTCTAAACTAGAAGTGTACTCATGTAAAGGTCAGTGGGTACAGAGACGGATAGAGAGCTGTGTACGTGAAGGGCCGGGGTGATATTAAACACTAGGGAAGAATATTTAGTGCACCTTATAATCCAATGCACCTTATGGTCCATAAAAAAAATAAAAATAAAAAATAAAAATTATATATATATATATATATATATAAATAAAAAACCAAATAAACGCTTTTCTGCAAACAGTGACTGAGCAACAAGTCAACGCCTTCAGGCAAACTTTACATCTGCGGATATGAGTTACACATTTTTTACTAATAATCATTTTATCAGAAAAAAAAAACAACCTAAAGCAGATAAAGTCTGTCAGGTAAATCTATTCATTACATTTCCTGAAGCAAAAACCATCTGTGATAAGGCAGCAACATGCAACTACGATAAAAAAAAGAAATCTCAGATTTGTTAAATGTTTCGTTACCAGATGCGAGAAAAAACACTTCACGCATATTATATATATATATATATATATATATATATATATATATATATATATATATATATATATATATATATATATATATATATATATATATATATCCATCCCAGTATTGTAATCGGTATGTGGAAGACGATGCAGTAAAAAAAGCACACTTTACAACCGGAATCCAACACTCGAGGTCGGAAATCCATACTGACAGAATGATAACATGTGCTTTAAAACATGACTTGTACTAAAAGGACATATTCAGGGTGGAGCACTGACAAAAACAAATCACACAATGTCAAGAAAAACCTTAAACTCAGCCCCTGGGCAGCAGCATCAAAGTCATGTCAATCCAGCCCTGGAACGTGACTCCCACAGATTGACGGATATTGCGAAAAAGATGCAACAAGTAGGCCATAATGTACCGAGATGTTCTCCTTCAGAGATCAGAGCCAATCATAGCTGCTGGCCTGACAGCTGGAATAACACCTGTGACACACAACGTCGTTATCCAGGAACCATTAAAGGTTTACAATAAAGGACAAGCTGCTAAACTTCAACTAATCCTCAAATCAATCATGTCCTCGTTCTTCTTCTTCTGTCTTGGCAGCAGCTGAATTAAACGGCCGCCGCTTTAAGAACCGCTCCACAGTCAGCCCAACGAGAACAAATCCCATTCATTTTGCCGTTTGTGTGACATTTAACGTGTGTGAGAACACTTTATTTGGCCTGCAACAGTGTTCGCCATCCAGCGGCGGCGTCACACGCAGGCAACCCGATAAATCTGAGGAGGTTTGGCAGCTGGCCCGTACGTTGACCCAAGTTCACCCACTCACTGCTGATAAAAGGCATTTTTTTTCCATCTACACGCTTCGGACTGTCCAGCTGCCCGCATCAATAAAGCTCTTTTCATGCTGCTCCGGCTCGTCTTTCTTCGGTCATGCTATTCGAATAAAGTGGCCACCTTTATAGCGTGCACTAATTTCTGCCTGAGGCCATCTTCATTGCTCACAGAAAAAAAAAAGAAAATGTTTCTCTTTAATAATCTCCAAATCCTGGAGATACTTTCTTGGCCCCCCCGCCATGCTGTGTAATATTTACCCTACCACAACCCACAGCCTAACCTCGCTGGCCCCACCTGATCAATACAGTGTCATCAGCCTATTAAACCACCAAAAACCTCAATGTTCAGGCTTTTCTGTATGTTTAAAACATTTTTTTTTGTTTTTTTAGCATGCGTGAAGGGGGGCCCCCCCGACAGACAACACGTGCTTGATGAGCAGAACCACAGCTGCAACAGAAAGTCCTTCGACATGGAGTTTGATGCGGTTTGGTTTAGGATTGAGCCAAAAGGCTGAGGAGAATTATCGCAAAAAAAAATGACCCTCCATCTAAAATACTTCTTACTGGTATCAAGGTCAGAATCACATATATTTTCCTGTAATTTTGAGCCGATACCTTTAAAATGAGACCCCAGAAAAAAGGGACTTCGCCAGCTACCTGGAGCGACATAGCTAACCCCCCTCCCCCACCTGTTGCTTTGCCCTGCCGCTGAGCTGCCTGAAAAAGGGACACGATATCTTTCCCTACGTACGAGAAAGTCAAATTCAGCTACAATGGAGATATTTTTTCCGTCTTTACTTCAGCGGATGCAGAGCTGAGAAAGCTTTGACATATTCAACTTTACGTTTAGCTAATGCATGTTTACTGTATCATCCCCAAAACACGGACCAAGGTTGTAGTTTTTTTTTTTTAAAACATGGCCGCACGAGCCATCCGTACACGTGAGACGCGGTAACTTCAAAAGATAGCCAAGCCTACAGGTGCAGGCAATTATACCAGCAATCTACCCGACAGTAACAAAAGCATGATATTCACGTGCTGCTGCTGCTGCAGCCCTGAACATGTCACGCTTAAGCTCACTGTAATTATTTACCACCACCCCCCAAATCAGGGTTGCTGAGGGACACTTCAATCAAAGGAAAAAAAAAAACGGCGCGTTGAGACATATTGCCGTCAAGAGTTTGTCAAGATGTTCTGCGGGGACCCTGGTATGAAGATCAACGTACCTGCAGTTAAGCCCACAAGTACTCAGACCCCTGAAGCGTTTACAATTAAAATCATTTTCAGTCAAACGAGAAGTGTGCTCCTGAAACGGAAACTGCAGGAAACCGCAGCGAGACCAGTCGTATAAAAAAAATAAAAAAATGGTGAAGCCACTGAAGGGTGATGAACCTTATCAGGCCTGACCAAATTACTTCTCGACCCATCCAGGAGTTCACAACAGAATCATCTAAAGCATCGCAGGCCTCACTTCCCTCAAAGTTCAGCGTCAAACACTTTGGAAAAAAAAAAAACTGAGCAGAAATCACGTCCGTGGGAACGGTTCATAGGTCAAAACCACCGCAGAACGAAAGGTTCCCATTAGGGCCGGACAATTAATCGCATTTGCAATATAATCGCAATTTTAAAAAAAAAAACATTTGCAAGAGCTCTGCCATTTTTGGCTACGTAACAATTAATGGATAAGACGCGTCCTTTAGGTGTCAGTAATATGTTTAAGGTGGGTTTGCCTCCACATGGAAGGGACGAGAGATGCAGCAGTGAGATAATCTAATCATTTTACTTGTTTTAGAGTTTCTATAAACAATACTTTAACAGAAACCTTCAGGAATCTCACCGTAGCATTAAGTATTGGTCAAACTCTTTATTACATAGACTTGTTTGTTGGTTGCACTTTACATTCAACAAGGACCGATGTCCAACTCATTCTTTTGAATAAGAATATTTTGATTAATAAAAAAAAAAAAAAAAACAGCTATATTTCTTGTTGCTTGTGGTTAATACATAGATAAGTCAAAATTAAATCGCAATTATGGTTGAAATGTATCGCAATTTTGATTCTGGGAAGAAGAAAAAAAAAAATCGTACAGCGCTAGTAACCATCGTGACGGCAGTAATAGTGGCAACAACCTGTTTGTTTGCATACAGCCATGTTGGTTATGAAAGATTTTCCCCCCGTCACTAAATAAAACATCATTTCTCTGCCGTTTGTTGAATCTGTGTGACATAATTTGCTAGCGTGCTCAAATAAAGGACTATTAATCCGTCAACACGTTACATCTCTTCTGTTGTGTAACTCAGCCACAGCCATTTGGTCCACTGGAGTAAACGTAATGAGCTATGAAGCAATAACTACTCACTGAGACAGAGAAGTAAGGGGTGGTCTGTCCAGGAGAAAAAGGGAATCGCAGCGCTGCGATTAACGGGAACCAATCGGTCCCTGGGGCGGCTCCATCGCTCCGCTTGGCAGAGACGCCGCCGGCCCCCCCAACCCGAACCGTCGCAGGCTGAAGGGAGATCATTGTTATCTCACCGCTCCACCCCCACGGAGCCTTGTTCCACTTTGTGATGAACTCCTAATGCAAAACAGAACAACCGAGCTCGGAGCAGATTCCTCAGGGAGACCCGAGTTTGTACGCACAACAATGGCGCCGCTGCCAAGAGGAGAGAAAAATGCGAGAATCCGTGTCAAGTCCTGTACGGGGTGGTGATGCGTTTGGTCGTCGTCGACGTTTACGCCGCAGTAATGAGCGAAACGAGGCGCTTTAATTACAGATGAAAAACGGTTTAAAACTGCCAACTTGCCTCTGGGTCCCCAAACCTCTGGAAGTTTCCAGGTTTAAAAAAGGTAAGAAATCATCTGGATTTCTTCATAAGGAGCTAAAATGGACAGCTAATTAAAACTCGGCTTTTTCTCGTCCTTTTTTGCTTTCCCAGTTGCAGATGTGTGACGATAAAACGCCTTGTACACAAGTTTCACCGCTTCCAGGGTAACGAAGAGCAGGGAAGATGGAGCCTGAAGAGGAATACCTCCGTGAAAAAGGAGTTACATCCCACCAGAAACGTTAATTCACCTACTTTTCGTGAAGGTTTAAATAGCTACGAGTATTCAGATGAAGAATGCAGAGCCTAGAAGGAAATAACGCTTTCTTAAAGCACATGTAAACAAAGCAAATGGACCCGCTCCACCCGCAAGGTTCTGATCAGTAAAACTGACTCTTTAAGTTTCAGTCTTACAAGAAACCCAAATCATTATTGAAAGATGAAACCGCTTTTAAAGGGATACGCCAAAGATTTATTAAGTGAGGCTCTAAAAAGGTTATACAAACATTTGCTTTGAACATAACATGGAAAGCATTTCCAGTCAGAGGAGCCATCGAACAGATAAAGAATGAGGTTTAAAAAAAAAAAAAAGCCAAGAAAACAGCTGCTCTGCCCCTCCCCCACCCGTTGCTGTGCACTACCAGCCAGCTGGCTGAAAGAAGGCGGTCGCCTGCGGTTTTCGTTTACTGACAGGAAAGAGAAGAAGAGATCAACCATTTGCTTTAACCCTATAATACTTTTCGCACTGCTGTAGTTGTACATCAGCCAGTTACTCCCACCTGAGAGTCTTTACATGTTCAATTATCGGCACGGGTTTAGAGCAGGAAGATCACTGGTGGTGGCCTGCCTCCTACCTCCATATCCAGTGTAAATGGGTTTAAGTGTTGAATATGATACCGCTTGTATAAGCCGGCATGACGTTTTGGTGGTTAGTGTCGCTTTAAGAGCCTGGAGGTGCGGTTCCTCTGTCAAACAAGCCCTAAACTCCAGCATCCGGCTCAAATTATTCTGGATTTCTACTAAATAGAGAAAGTTCTCTACCGCAGGTTAGATATCAGCCACATAGAAGCTTTTCAGTTTGAAAGACCCGTCAAGCTCTCTATAAACAACCCGCAATCAATCAACAGCTACCCGGCTCACACAGGTTGCTCTGGACTCTTGTGGCCAAGTTCAACGGCAAGCGCGTGGTTTCAGGTCCAGCCGATTTACAGTCTTGTATAAAAACAGGGAGTTCACGGGGGGAAAAAGGAGGAGAGCTCCAACTCCTTTAAGCGTATGTTTCAGAGCCGACAGCCCTCGCTGGGCCTGGAGTCGAGCGAGCCGGAGCAGAAGGATCCATCCTGCCGGTGGTCTCCACCGCTTTTTCATACACCCACTGATTTTTGTCTAACACTTTTTTTTACACAAAAACAGACAGATAGATGACTACATAATTCACAACAGATTTTTCTATTTAAAAAAAAAAAAAACATGGATCATCACACACCGTTTTCCACAAAACTATGACAAACCCAAACTGATGTCGCTTGGACGGAGCCCCGAACGCTAGTTTAGTTTTAAAGACCATGAATTATAATAACCCCCAAATCCATAAACACAAAGCAAGTCCCCACAACGCCGAGTGCCTCGTTGGTAACAAGCGGGGGAACGAGGCGCGCAGATAAACACAGAGGCCCCCGCACGGGGCAGGCCGCACGTGCATACGGACGGACGCCAGCCCTGGTTATGGGTTATTCTTGGCTCGAGCATCGCCTCGGCAGCGGCTCGCGGCCCAGGGTGTTGCGACATCTCAGCTCGGCCTCCGGACGGTCTTAAATAGAGCGTGTGCATGACAGGAGCACTATAGGGGAGTCTGTATTTGTCAGGTTTGTAGGTTGGGAGGCTGGGAAAGGTGCCCAGAGTGAAACACGCTCGCCCCCCACCCCAAAATGGGGCAGAGAATAGCAGTCGACCGCTTCATTCTCAGCAGCAAAACACAGCTCGTCTTTTTTGACACCCAGAAGCCCCAAAGCGCACAGGTGGAGGAGTTTAGAGAGAAAAACGTTGGCCCTCTACCCCGGCTGTATGTGGTCAAAGTAAAACAGCTGCTCGGCCCCTCCCCCACCTGTCGCTGTGCACTACCAGTCAGCTGGCTGAAAGAAGGGGCGGTTGCCTGCAGTTTGAGATCACAGACAAGACAGAGAAGACCTGCTGTTTGGAAGGAACATATTTCCACAGACACTCATCCATCGCTGAACAGCTGGTTAGCAAAGCTCGAGCTGCAAGTCTGATATCAGCTGGTTGGCCCACGGCTGTTACGCGGCAAAGAGACAAACGCATAATCAATTTTCTTCTTGAACCAATGTTTTAAAATCCAAACTAGAATAACTACAAGCTCTAGATAAACATTTTCAGTCGTGTCGGTCGAAGCAGATGAGCGTTTCGCGCGGAGCCTGGTTCTGTTGGAGGTTTTCCTCCCTGTTAAAAGTGGGAGTTTTCCTCTCCACTGTCGCTCCATGCATGCTTTGCAGCAATCGACAAGCGCAGGCGACTGTCCACTGTGGCTCTACGCTCTTTCAGGAGGAGTGAACGCTGCTTGCCAAGACTTTAATGCAATCTGCTGGCTTTCCTTAGATAGGAAACTTACTGAACAAATTGATTGAATTTGACTTTGTAAAGTGCCTTCAGATGACACGTGTCGTGAATTGGCGCCATGTAAATAAAATTGAATTATTGGTGTAGCAGCAGTAGGAATAGTTGCTGCTCTGCTGGTTTTAAATAAACCAATCGGATCGTGGCAAACGTTTGGGGGGGTTTTAAATTTTGAGAGAGCAGGGTAGTTTAACCCAAGGTTATTATATAGTACGAGAATCTCATCCTGGCCTGTTCCTAATGCAGCAGTTTTAATTGCCCGTTAGTCATAGCGGTGACGAGGTCTCTGACGTGACCAATGAAGAAGAAAGAGGCGATTTCCCAACACAGTAATTCAATGTGACCACGCTGCTATGGAGTAAGCGCAACCTTACACGTAGATATTAAACACGTTCAAGTGGCTTTTATATGCTCCTCAAGACAGAGGCCCCTTGAGTTACTGGAAAAAAAAACACACAGATGATTAACATGGAAAATAAGCCATCAACTAGCTGTTTAACCTCTTACCCGTCTCCGTCCTCGTTCATCGTAATCTGGATGCCGAAGAAGCTGTTGACGGTGGGACTGGACAGCCGGAAGCCCTCGCCGATAGGGGAGCGGACGCCGTCCTTCGCTGGGACCGCGACGGCGCCGCGGTGGAACAGCGGTTCTGTCGAGCTGACGACTCCCCCCTGCAGCTGGATGAGTCCCCCCGCCTGACTCGCCGCGCCCGGGGGCACGCCGGTTGTACTTGGCACTGTGGCAGGCACGTTCTGGCCATCGCCGTGGACGGAGACGGGGGCGGCGGAGGGTGCGGGGGCACCGCCCGCCCCCCCTGAAGGCTGCTGCTGCTGCGCGCTTCCTGAAACGAAACCGGAGCGCGAGCCGGCGTCACCGTTGAGGCCGTCGGGTGCGAAAGTCTGGGGGCCGGCGGGGGGCGACGCGTTGCCCTGAGCCCGTGCGGCCTGCTGTGGCGATGCGGCGGCGGCGTACACCGTGGACTGGAAGGCACTTGCTCCACCCTCGGCCTGAGGGGACAGGCCGTGGCCCTGCTGCGGGGGCTCAGAGGCCTGAGAGTGGGTGTGGTGTCCAGCGGGGGACTCTGTGCAGTTGTCCCGGGCCGGTGCCGGGAAAGCACCGCCGCTGACAGCAAAATTATAAGTAGCCCCTAACCCACTGTCTCTGTCCCCGCTGTGGTCCACGGACGGGGAGGACTTAAAGCTGTCCACAGTCCGATGAGCTCCTGAATCCGACTCCTTCTCGTAGAACTCGGTACACGTCCACCTGCCCCGTCTGAAGGGCTCTCCATTACTATGGTCAAGTTTAATGACTCTAAACCGAGAACTACTACTACTACAGCTGGTGCTGCTGCTGCTGGCTGCCTGGATCATGCTGGTGAGAGCAGCAGCAGCGGCACTGCTCCCCATACTGGAGCTGGGGACAAAAGGCACACTCCCCTCCACGCTGTGTGGGGTGTTACGACCACTGGGTGTGGGTTTAATAGCGAACCCCCCGTTGACAGGACTTGCCATGGGCGGCTGGCCCTCCTGGTTCTCCCCGACGCTGTTCGACGTTTCCTCCGCCGGGGCCCGGTCACACCCCCCGGCGTCGAACCGATCGAACGCCACCGGCGACCGGAGCTCGGTCCTGGCTTCCTCCGGGTCGTCCAGCCGCTGATCGCCGCTGCCGCCGTCGCCGATCAGGCCCCCGGCCAGAGTTACGCTCGTGATCCGGAAGCAACTTTTCTTCTTCCCCGTCGTTTTCCCCGACATCTTTGGCGATTCTAGGCAGCCCTGTGGGGGGGAGTAGGAGGAGGAGGGAGGAGGGGGGGGGACGAAGTGCCGCGCTAACGTCCGGCGAAGCAGCTCACAACCGAGGGACGCGATTAAGGCACGTACCGTCACTGCACATTTCCCCCGGAGTTCATCTTGCTCTCTGCCGTCCAGAAAAAAATAATAAAAATAAAAAAAAGTCCAAGGCCCGGACCCCCGACGAGAAAGCTCGGGGTGTCTGGTCCCACGTATGGGTCGGCCTTCCTTGTATCCGGGCGGAGGAGTAGCAGGCGGGCCCTTGTCAAACTTGTGTCTGAGCAGCGGCCGCCGGTACTTTAGTCTGAGGCGGGTCCAGCCTCTCAGCGGTTCAAGTATTTCTCACCAATTAGCCAAGATAGCCGCTGTGGGCTAGTCTCCTCTGTCTCTGTGGAAGCATGATGCGAGCAAACTCAGTTTAAAAAAAAATAGACATCTATATAATAATCATCATCATCGTAAACAATCCAGCGGGACTCTGAAAGTTTCTCCGGAAAGTTTGTCTCTCTTGGTGTGAGCGGCTCTTCTCTGCCAGGTAGCTGACAGAGAGCAGCAGCTTCTTCTTCTTCTTCTTCGTCGTCGTCGTCTTCTTCTTCTTCTTCTTCTCCGCCCCCCTTGCGGCGGCACCGAGCTAACGGGCAGCTAACCGCCCCTGACTGCCGCTCTCAACCGCTCCGCAACACGCAGAGAGAGCATCACGGGACAGGAGGTCAAGCGCGTCCTCCGCTAGCTCCAGCAGCGTCATTCAGTCAGAAACTCCCCGCCCCAGAGACTCGAGCTGCATGGACTACGGGTCCGGAGCTGCAAGAAATTGCGAAATTAATTTTAAATGGCAAAAAGTTACACACGCGGTGTCGTCACTTCCGGTGAGCGTCACACCCGGTAGTCAGAAACGATTTAAAAAAAAAAGACTCCCCACCCCCTGGCATATTTGTTGATTTGTATATTTTATATACATTGTTATTGACTTTAAATGAAATAAAAAACAAAAAAGACTCCCCACAAAATAACTATCAATATTTACGTAGAAGAAAAATGCCTACACAGCCTGATTTGAAACTGAATGTACTTACTACTGAAACCGAAAAGCTACATTTATTCAGAATATTTTTATACAGTAGAAATATGAAATAACAACATTGAGTCAATTCAATTCTATTCTGTAACTTACCTGAGTTTACACTGTAAAATAGGTTTATACCGACCGTGTATATGATAAAATTTATCATATATATATATATATAGATAGATAGATAGATAGATAGATAGATAGATATAACAATATATATAGATATATATAACAATATATATAGATATATATAACAATATTAACATATTGACACATATATTAATTAATTATATATTAATTATACGCAGCCTGCTGTCTTTTTTTCTGTTAAATAAGATAATATTCCAACTACAATGCTTAATGAAAAGTGTTATAAAATACCTGACTAAAGGTTGTTATTTTTAAAATGCACTTTTATGGACTTTATATATATATATATATATATATATATATATATATATATATATATATATATATATGTATATATATATATTATATATATATATATATATATATATATATATATATATATATATATATATATATATATATATATTGCTCGTTTTACTAGTAAAGTGACTAGTACTAGTAAAGGTCCTCACTTTTTTGGGGGCCAGGAGTTAAGTTTATGACTAAAGTGTCAATTAGGTTTAAGTTAGGGTTAGGTATAAACCAGTAAAGGTTAGGGCTAGGGCGAGGGTCAGGGTCACAGAAAGGCTTGAGGATGAAAGGAAGTCTATGGAAGACAAGGCACAGTTCTC
Organism: Fundulus heteroclitus; assembly: GCF_011125445.2. Classification (NCBI taxonomy): domain Eukaryota; kingdom Metazoa; phylum Chordata; class Actinopteri; order Cyprinodontiformes; family Fundulidae; genus Fundulus; species Fundulus heteroclitus. The sequence continues at coordinate 16,054,209 of NC_046369.1, forward strand.
ACTGTGTACATTAAACAAGGATGTGTGAGTGTGTGTGTTCATCAAAAATATTTCTTGTATCAATTACAGTCATGTATTTATCTTAAAATGGCTCTAAACCTTGTTTGTTTTAAATCAGATTGCGTAAAAAGCTCAAGTTTCTTTCTGGGATTAAAGGCAGAAACATTCACCATGAAAACATGCAGGTAAAGACTTCCATTGATTCCAGTCCAGTGAGTCATTAAAAGATATATTATGATAAATAATAATAGTCAGGGGTGTAAGGGCAACAGAACGTTCTGCATGTTAGTCATCACCAAGTTAAAACAAACATCCTAGTAAAGCTGATATGTATTCATATCCAGTCATGCGCTGGCAACAACAAAAAAAGGCTTCACTTTGGTGGCTTATCCGTTTGATTGAAGGTGTGTCACAAAACCAAACCCATTAGGTCTTTAAAAAGTTTTATGGTATTTACACTCCTGGGAAATGATTTGTCACAACAGCTCAAAGTGATTTATGTTCCTGAGAAGTACACACATCCTTTAAAAATAGTTGTAATCATAATTTTCCAGGTCATTTCATGAAGTTTGACTTGCTTTGAAGGCAAAATCTGTAATTACTGCAACTTCTTTATAGGCTGCTTTGGAAGGACACGATATGATTTATAATTTTACTGCAGTTATTCCTTCCGATGACTGGACTGACTCAGTTTAAACACATGGTTTGAGATGTCTTTGATGAGGTCTGGGAGTTTAAGAAATTAAAGTGCTGTAAAACTCCGAAGCAACTGCCGTTTTGATAGAAGCGAGGAGGAGCAGGGTTGACACATCTCATATTTGGATCTTTTGTTGCCAACCTCACACATGTGCTGTCAGAGGATTTCACAATGCTCACCTCATATCAACACAGTTACTCACCTTCCATGTCACTTACCCTTCAAGCACTGATTGATATGTAAATTACAATACACAATTGTAACAATAAATCTAAAGATTTATCCTATTTCTTTCTACCATTTCCCCCACACTCTATTGTTAACTACATTATACTCTGCAGGGACTCCTTTAGCAGTGACCTAACGACGATAGGTCATTGCAGGCTTACATCCAGAGGACGGATAGTTTGTCACAAGATAAGCACATGATACCAGCGCAGAAAAAATTAGCTATAAAGTTGACCTATCACTGACTCATTGGTATATTTTAAGTACTACATGTGTTTTCCTTTGATCATGTTGTGTTGCATCACTGGAGCCAAAGGCTCGATAATGTTGTGGAAATATCACCTGAGCGTGTTTCATGTTGTGAAAATATTTAACCAAAAACATACAAGGAAAAGGTTTAAAATTATCCAGTGGTTTTAATTTATAGAAAAACAGCAATAATACACATTGCTGCTAAAAGTATAATAAGTATATACTTTTACAGTTATAATAATACTATATAAGGCATTTATTTTTTAATGATGATTTAATACCTAAGCAAAAACATTGAATAAAAATCCCCTAAAGTTAGTGCTAATTGCACTGAATGACCCTGTTTGTGCAACTAGCTGACATTAGCTGGTTAATATGTCGGGCCGAGCTTGTAGCTTGTTTTCTGTAGTTTTCACACAGTTAGATAAGGGGCAAGTGTGCTCTTTTAGTTTCAACATTATGACTGTCAGTGTTTTTCATGATCCCGCGTATTTCCAAACAGCTGAATTTGTCTTTGTCCTGAATAGCAAAAAAAATTGCAGCTGCATTATTTTTCAGCTATAGGTGACAGACAGCCGGCAGCACATGTGGGAGAGACGGGGCCCTGCCCAACTCTATCGTCCATACAGCCGGGCAGAGGCGGGTAGAGTAACCAAAAAAATGTACGTCAAGTAGCTCAAAGTAACTCAAGAGTAGCATAGTAATCATCTAAGAAATTACTCAAGTAAGAGTAGAAAAGTACTTGGTAAAATGGCAACTCAAATACTGTGTAGTTAATGGCTCAAAATATCTAATTTAATGTTTAAAATTATGTTATCTGACAGAAAATGATGTGAAAATTCTAGTATTTCAAACTATGATATAAAATAAAAAAAAAGGCAAATAAATAACAGGATTTCAAAATAACAAATATGGGCAGAAGAAACACTTTTCCACATCAGTTTTTTTCAACATCAGCTTAAAAAATCGAATATTTACAGTAGATAATGCATATAGTGTAAGGAAAGCATGAAGAGTGTCCAGCTACCATATTTAATGTTTACTGTATTTTCGCCTCATCTCCAAATAGCTCAAGGTACGTGAGGTGGGTATAGGAATCAGAAATTTTACTCAAGTAAGAGTAGCAATACAAAATGACTCAAGTAAAAGTAAAAAGTATGGTGAAGTACAACCACTCCTAAAAGTATTTTTTCTAAAAGTTACTCAAGTAAATGTAACTTATTAAACGTAACTAGTTACTACCCACCTCTCCAGCTGGGGTCACTTTGGCAGTTTTTGTCCTGGCATCTCATTACAGGACTTTAAGCCTTAGGAACCACTTTTCCTAGTCCTAATCCTCTTTCCTTCTTTCCTTGCTTTTCTTTTTAGCCACAACAGATGGACTGCAAATAATGCATTTATCTATTAAAAGTTTAAATTAAGATATCATGAGCAAAAGAATAACTTAGACTCTGACCTATGTATTTTTGCTACTTTCTTGGTAAAAAGACGTTTGTGTTCTCATAGAATAAAGATTGTGAATTACAAATCAAGGGGGGAAAATGTACTTAAAAATCTTAACTATGAGACTAATAAAATGAAATTACCAAATCTTCCCATTGTCATATTAAGTTTTGTTTCCTCTAGCTCGTTTCTGGATTGCGGTTTCTAAGAACCTGACTTAAACAATTTATAGCTTGGATTTGTTTATTGTGCATGATGTTTAAAGTGTTTTCTAACTCATGTGGGCAAACATTCTGTGTTTGTGTCCTCTGCACACGCCATAAAACATTAGAAGGCGTTATAAAGCACGCACGCATAACGTTTTATTTTATTGAGCAAATGTTTACAATCCAAAGCTCTCAGCCTTGCCAAGTTTTAAACTCAACACTGGAGTTATTTACACCGCTGGCCAAAAAGCTCAGACACGCTCATCATGAGCATGAACGTCATCTTAACTTTGGACCTTCAGCTATGCATTGAAATTATTCTTTCTGTGGGAATCTTAATACAACAAGGTGTAACTTCAATTAACATTTTTAAATAATGGGTTGTAGACGCATTGAATTTAATGAGGCAGTTTCTCTAATCCACATATGGTCAATACCACACAAGCTCAAATTTATACATACACCCCAACTGCTTTTTGCCTATGAGACATTGAGCAAATTGGACCTTAAAACATACTTTTTTATAGTGATTGACAAGTTTTTGGCATAATTCTGTATGAAAATTTCATTGCTTTTCTTTTGTGGAAATTTAAATTGTTTGGTTTCCTGCCATTGATATTTAAGTCTGCCACAAACCTTAAACAGGGCTGAGGTTGGAGCTGTGAGGAGGACGTTCCAGAAGCTCACCCTGCTTTATCTTAATCCAGTTCTTGTTTGTGTTTAGGACACTTTTCTAAATGCATGGTTTTGTTTTGTTTTGTTTTTTCCCCCAGTTTCAACCATCAACACCCATGTCAACATCCACGTGGTGCAAGTTCAAGATCAATATGCACTTGGAAGGTTGGAGGGTGCCTGCCTTTTTTTTTTTTTTACTTTCCTTTTCTCTCAGTATTTTCTTTACTTCAATACTAAAAGCATCTTGCCAGGTACTGCACATTTTAGAGTTGGGTATATAAGCTTTTGCTCCTGCCCTTTTTTTTTGTTCACTTTTTTTTATTGCTTTTGTGTATGTGTTATGGAAATATGCATTTTCTGACGGAAAAATAAACTCAAACTCAACAATGTCAGAGAAGCGTCTGCTCCAAAGCCAACATTGCCAGGACTGGAATTGGCAGCTGCTCTCTGAGACAATCAAGATGCATTCTGGGACAAACTTTCTGGTCGGATGAGACAAAATGCGTCTTGGTGCAATGACAAGACGTGTGTGTGAAGGAGTCAAGGTAAGGTGGTCAAGTCTAAGTACACTGTACCAACTGTGAAGCATGGTGGTGGTAGCATCATGATAAGGGTCTGTTTAGTTGGTTTGGTAGTCTACTGGGACAAGGGACAAAGATAATTTAATTGTGAAGAAACTGGAACTTTTCAACTTCTTCTAAAATCAAAACCTAACTGGTTCAAACATGGACTCAGTGGGGTTTTCCAGCAAGACAATGACTCAAAAGACATGAAAAGGGCTGTATAAACATTGTCTAAAAGTTAGCCGTTTGCCAAAGAAAACAACTCAGTGATGGCTACCGATTCTGATAGAAAGAGTGGTCAAATATCCAGCTGGAGGATTGTTGATTGCTGCCACGTGCCTATGGTTTTCCTGTAACTTGCTAAGAAAACATTTATCCAGATGGAAAAAAAAAAGTAATTGTGAGAAAAATCCACCTTATGGAGTCCAATCATGTCATAAAAATAAATACTGCTAATAATGATTTAAGGTGTATGTTGTGTGCGTATTCCTCCTTGGAAACGGGGGTTCAAATAAATCAATAACAGGCCAGTATTAACACGATAGTCATAAAGAGGGTATGCAAGCTCCAGACTCGCAAATCTATGACATCACATCACCTTTTCCCTTGTTTTTATTTCTGCGGCTGCTTCACAATAAACCACTGTGTCATTTTACAGGAGCCGGCAACATGCCCTGCTTTTTTTTTTTTTTTTTTTTACTTCAAGGCACGTTAACAGTGATATGGAAAATAACTTCACCGTATTCTTCCCATGCCACAACCCACTAATCGTTGAATTGCAGGGTTACATAACGTCCGGTATAGTGCCTGACAAGGTCTGTGTGACAAAAACAATCTCATGCCCTCGCCAGATAAGAGCAGGGAGATGGGAGAGAGAACACGAGTTGACATGCAGCAATAGAAGATATGAATGTATGGCACGGAGAGGCTGATAAGATGTCAACAGATCTGGATTTGGTCCGCGGAGACGGTATAGGAGTGAGATTAGATGTGTCTCTTGAAGGTTGTCAGTGTTATGGATGAGGAGCATGAAATCAGACATGACATATGTAATGTAACTTGTTTAAAGACGCAGACATTTCTCACAACAGTTCCATTTAAATCCGTTCAAGATAAGACCTGTTTTTTTTCTGTTGGCTAAACGGAGCGTTTTTTTCACTGTCTCGGTTACGTCTGGAAACAGCTCCTGTAAACACGTCGTTGCAATATCGGCCCCCGACAGACCCTCTATACTTAGATGCCCCCTCTTTAGTAGCGGCTTGTACGCGGGCTTTCCCGGACCCGTCCGACCTGTTTGTGTAGCTGGTTGCGTTTGTTTGCTCTGGTCTGAGGCCGAAGACTGCCAGACTGTGCTGCAACATATCCCGGTCCAACATGTCGGTTCCACTTTCAGTACACCACCTCCATAACAACTCCGACATTGTACAGGTGGTATTTTTGGGGTCTTGTGGTGGTGGTGGTGGTGGGGGGTGGTCACTTGGTCACTTTTAGCTGCTGAACCTGGGAGACCTCTGGCCTTCAGCGAAGCCTTGTGGGGTTCGAGAGGGCACGGTCAGCAAACAGTTCGACCGAGCATCTCTCGGCACTCGCTAAAAAAAGGGCTTGCCCAGAGAGGAAAAAGGCACAAAGGGTTGGTTCAGTTCGTCTTGACAAGAATGATGGTGAAATAGTGAAATGTGCTCGTGAACCTAATGCATGTTTTCATGTTTAGTGGGCCCTATATCCACAGGAAAAAAAAACTTTTTGGTTTGTTAGTTTTAAGCCACACATTTTAACCATGTTTGACTTCTAATAAAAGTAGGCAAATGCCATTACAAGTGTCTTTTTAAGGATGCGGTTCTGTCCTGTTCCCCCCAAAAATGTCCCAGAGCTAAGTTGGACTTGGTTTGACTGCAGTTTTTCTTTTTTTTTATATGTTTAAGTACTGCTGATGTGTTGGGACATGCTGGATCATTCGTTTCACTCTCCTCATAAATCTTAATGAAACACGTTCTATAGACTCATATGACCGTGAACCAGCTAACCAGTAAACATGCTGTTGGAAAAGCAGATGAACGGACACATCAGGCCCAATAATATCCTCACATAATTCCTCTCTATGTCCACATACTCAATATAATTTTTTTGTTTATTATCTTGGTAACCTGTTCATCGTGTATCCTGCCTATTCAGAATCAGAACGTGCATACATAAATGCAGAAGTGGCCCGAAGCAGAAGCAAACCAAGCTGCTGTTAGGTGCCCTCAAACCAGCAGGGGTCCCATGAGGTCCGTGAGGCAGACACCCTGTTTACTTTTAAGACTAGACTTAAAACGTTCCTTTTTGACAAAGCTTATAGTTAGAGTGGCTTATCTTACCCTGAGCTACCTCTATAGTTATGCTGCTATAGGCTTAGGCTACTGGAGGACATCAGAGTCTATTTCTCTCACTCTACTGAGTTCTACTGTTCCAGTTTGCATTGCTTGTCGCCATCTCAACTTTTAACTTTTTGCTCTCTCTCTTTTTTTCTTCATAGTAGGCACACCTGGTCTGTCGTTCTGTTAACTGTGACATCATCTAGGGAAGACAGATCACCCACTACTACCATCTAATGTAGAACAGATTACTGGATCAATGTGTGCTTCTGTGGTTTTTTATCTGTCTTGTTGTGTCTCTGTCTTCTCTAACCCCCAGTCAGTCGAGGCAGATGACCGTTCATACTGAGCCCGGTTCTGCCGGAGGTTTTCCTTCCTGTTAAAGGGGAGTTTTCCTCTCCACTGTCGCCACATGCTTGTTCGGTATGAGGGATTGCTGCAAAGCCATGGACAATGCAGATGACTCTCCCTGTGGCTCTACGCTTCTGCAGGAGGAGTGAATGCTGCTTGTCAACACTGTGTCCCCTTATATAGGAATTTTTTTGACCAATATGTATAATCTGACCCAATCTGTATAATCTGATTGAATTTCACTTTGGAAAGTGCCTTGAGATGACATGTTTCATGAATTGGCGCTATATAAATAAAATTGAATTGAATTGAATGAGAACTTGAGCTGTCAGACATAAAATACTCTTCTTTATAAAAGCATTCGTAGCCCTTAAATGTTTAACTTTGGTTGCACTTTGGTTGCCTGCAAAGCTTTTCTCAAAGATGATCATGTCCTGCTGCGTAGTATTTGTCATTTGTGTCTTTTAAGCTTTGCTTTTGCTCAATTTGTGAGTAAATATAGCCTTTTCTGTGTTTAGTTACCATTCCAACATCATGTGACCGGGGTTACGTCACTGCGCATGCGTACACCTGGTCAACAAGCGGAGGCTGTAATTTTCCTCGATTTTGTGGAAGGAGGCTCTGGTTAGCACGCACAAATTTTAAATAGGAGTAGGTCGGGTTGGCCTTCGACCACGGCGAGCTGATGGTTACAGTACGGTCGGCTCAGCGGGGACTAATTTAGTAACTGCATCAGTGGCGACCATCTGATTTTCTAATGGTTGTGCGGTACTGCCGGTAGACGCCGGCACATCTGTTTATGTCAGCTCATCGCGCCCTTTGTTAGGGTTCTATTAAGGCTAAAAAAGGAAAACAGTATCTGGACTAAAGACTGGAGTGTATAGCCTTATTTTATCATAATCAATTGGATTTTGGTCTTTTTAGTTGAGCATATAACGTGGCTGTGTACCGTTAAACTAAAGAGTAACTATCATGAAACAGTCTCTCTTTTTTTTGCCCATTCGTCTGTGGAAACACCCCAAGCTCAATTAGATTAAATGGAGAAAATCTGAGAACAGTCATTTTCAGGCCTGACAAACAGCTCTGACAATGTTTAGGGTTGTTCTCCTGCTGGAAGGTGATCCTGCTTCCTGGTCTCATGTTTTTAGCAGCCTCTGACGTGTTTTCTTCAATGACTGTCCCGTTTTTAGCTTGGTGCTGCCGCCACCGTGTTTCACTGTGTGCGTGAATCATGGTCTTACAGCAATTCTGTGTGTTAGGTTGGAAAGTAACATTTTGGTCTCATCTTGCCACAGATCTTCCATTATGTTACCCGTATCCCTGTGTTTACATGGCTTGTATCAAACTTAAAATGGGATTTATCCCTCTCTCAACAATTTCTTTCTTACAGCCACACTTTCATAAAGAGGGTATTTCTGACTTCAATGGATTCTCCCACCTGAGCCGTGGATCCCCCCAGAGTTACCCTGGGACTCTTGGCTGCTTCTGCATTTAAAAGGGACATATCATACTTTTTTATGCCTTCCTTTTCACCTGTAAGTAATTTGGTTGTGGTCTATATAAAGTTTAACGGCAATATTTTGGTCTGAACTCCTTGTTGTTGCCCTACAGCCCCTCTTTTGCCCCTGCAAAAAAAAAAAAAACTGCGAAGGAGGCACTCCTCCTCTTCCAGGTCGCAGAGCTTTCCATTTCACCCCATTGTTGCAGTACGCTGGTGGACGCTATAAGGAATTGTGTGGGTTAATACACAAAACAACTGAACATTTACACTTATCCGCTTGTCGCTTCGGCATTCTTGAGCTTGGACAACAACGTCGCAGAGAAAAATATAACTGGCTGGTTGGTTAGCCGGAAGTCCATAACCTTGTTTAGCCGCTTTGCAGAAAAAACTGTGACACAACTGTTAAAAAAAAAAATTTATAGAGAAAAGAGAAAACTGAACAGCTGGAAAAATATGATGCAAAGAGAATATAAAGATTTCTACGCAGCTCCTGGACAGACTAGATTAAACTTTTCAGCTCTCCAAGAGACTCAAAGTATAAGACAAAATGTATTTAAGGGCTAAATAAAAGTGGATGTTTCATGGTATGTCCCCTTTAATGATTTCTTTGTGCTTCTGTTCAGCTTTCACACTTTCAGGATGGTTAGAGCTTGGTATACAGTTTGGTACCTTAACCCTGCATCGAACTTATTCATAACTTTATCCCAGTCTTGTCTGATCTGTTCCTTGGTCTTCAGACCTCTAATTTCTCTAATTCGAATCCCTAACTGGGTGATCTCTGAATCCAACTGGTTGCACTTGTTTTCAGGTCATATTTGGGGGTCAGTAGCTCTGGCTCTGTAGCACGGACGGCTTTTACCTGACTAACAAACAGCCGACTGCCACACACTCTGCAGATGTTGAAAATAAGTTATTAAAATTCCATCTTGTGCAAAAACATCTCCATCTAAATCTTTTTTTTTTTACAAGCAAAGACATGCTTGGGAAGATGCTCCACATAGTTCTCCAACTTCCTTCTAACAATAACGTCGTTGTTATTATTATAAGGAAACGGGATGAGAATCTGAAAAAGATTTTCCCCCTTGAGCTCTGAACCAGGAGTCTTGAATCACGTAACAACTGCATTCAGTTTCCAAAACACATTACGACACCTTCCTCAAGGGGGGAAAGCTTCAAGATGATACAGAGCGACGCACGTTGCCAGCAATCCAAATTCATCCCCTCAGCTAATCAGATACTGCCGTTCATTAAAACTACTTCAGTGGAGCCAGGAGGACTGCGACTGATCCCATGGTGTTGTTGCCAAGACAGCTTCTCTCACAAATACATATCCAGGCTGGCATAAAGACAAATTAGCGTAATAAACTCGCTTGGGGATAATTCTCCCTTTTTATTGCCTTCTTTTTTTTTCTTTAATTTGACTACTTGGGCTGGTACCATTTATTTCAGCGTTCAGTTTTCTGTGGCAGAAGTCTGCAAGCCTCCTTCATCTTGACTTGGTGATATCAGCCCGCTGTACCTTGAAAACGGTCTCCAAATCTGACAGATTGTAAACACATCTCTTGTCCAACGCTGTCTTTGCGTCATCCCACAGATTCAGTTGAATTCATTTCTGAACACTTGTTCCAGAACCTCGATTTTACTCTCACAAAGTCATTTTATTTAGTTTTGGATGTGTTCTTGGATTGACTGTGATGCAGAAAAATAAAATCCTTGTTCGTCTTCGTCAGCTTTCTAGCTGATAGCTGAAGGCTCTGGGTCAAAACTGATTATTTCAATGTAACCTGAAGAAAAAGAGCCACGTGTTTCCCTGTGGGGATGGTTTTTAATTGGTCTTAAAGGTTGTTTTGGATCAAACATACTTTTTTAAGTTGTTCTTCAGACCAGCAACACATTCCCCCTCAAGGCTTTGGGACATCTTAACCAGGTCAGGAGGATTTCAGCCCCACACCTTAAGTCCAGACTTACAGGGAAAACAGGAGCTTTTGACCACATCTAGAACAAAACCAGTTCTTGGTTAAATTTTCTGCAACTCCTTCAGTTTTATTGTCAGCCTCTTAGCAGCCTCACAGGCTGTTTTCATCAGTTTTGGAGAAGTCTTTCTATAATGTTACTGCTAACCCAGAGGTTTTTTTTTCCCATCTCTTGTACTGACACATATGCATCAGTAAGAAGTGAAATGATGAACATGTGCAACAGCATCTCAGGCCCATTGTTAAGTATGGTGGTGGGGGGGGGGGGGGGGGTCTCTGCTGTTGTGGGCCTGTTTCTCTTCCAAAGGCCTTGGGAAACATCAAGGACTAAAAAATTAACTTCAAGGGGACATTTCATGCTTTTTAATGCCTTCCTTCTTCACATTCAAATCATCCAGTTGTGGCCTATATAAAGTGGAACTGCAAAGCTTTGGTCTGAATTCCTCGTTATTGTTGCCCCACAGCTCGTCTTTTGCCCCCGTTCTCAGGTGTGTCTGGGAGCAACTCGTTTTGGTGTGGTCTCTTTTAATGTAAACGAGGTACTTCTCACCCGGCCACCCCTTCCAGGTCGCAGAGCGTTCCACTCCACCGCGTCCGGCCATTTTTGCAGTATGCTGGGGAACGGTGTAATGAACTGTGTTTTTTCCTGCCATTCACTATATGCACGCGCGAAAGCAACAACAAAAAAACGCCTGTTACCATCAAATAAACAGCATATCGAGTTTTTTTTTTGTTTTTTTTTTCATATCGAGTTTTTTTTTTTTTTTTTTTTTATGTTGCCAAGGCGGTAGCCTGAGTTTGGCGAGGCGGCCGCTATAGAATTATGTCACACCTTTCTCATCCAGCTTAAACCAGCTATTGATATTGTGTTTGGAATGAGTGTTTTTACTTAACGATGGATCGTAATTTACCTCTTATTTAAGATGTGTAGCTCTAGTGGAGACACCGCTCTCTCTCCATTCAGTCAGCGAATGTGTGATGTGATGTCACACAGGAAGTGAACCTCAGCCGTCATGGTAACGTGCGCAGGAGTTTTAGTTAATTAGGCAACGAAAACTTTGAGGAACGAAATAAACCGGTATTAACCGGTTACCATTATTTTTGAATAAGTGTTCCAGTTCCAGAACATAAAAAACAATAACGTTTCCGGTTTCGTTTCTGTTCCCTGTAAAATACAAAAAGTTCCCGGTTTTCGTTTTCGTTCCTTGAACCGTTTCAAAGCCCTGGTTAAAACACCCAACACCCGAACAGTTTCACATATTCACTTGTCACTTGGGCATCCTTGCGCTTGGACTACAAAATGGCAGTGAAAAATATAAAAATGGCGGATTCGCAAAATTGCTTAGCCGGGAAGTCCATGAGCTTGTTTAGCAGATTTGCAGCAAATACTGTGACATTACCTTTTAAAAAACGTAACAGAGAGTAGAGAAAACTGAACAGCTGGGAAAAATACGACCCAAACAAAATATAAAGATTTGTACGCGGCACCTGGAAAGACTAAATTAAACTTTTCTGCACTCCTAGAAAGTCCAAGTACACAACAAAATGTATTTAAGGGATTTCGAATGATTATGTCCCCTTTAAGGAATTGCAGCACAAAGTGGCATCTCTGGGTCACCAAGTCTCCATGGAAAGACCCTTATACCCTTCTTTACCGTGGCTTGACTGTGTGGATTTTTTACATATAAGCCTTCCTCTGCCATTTCGTCACCCTTTCACCTGTTAAGTTACATCGTTTTTATCAAAGGTCCTTCTCAGCCTGCTTCGCCCTTCTACACCTTTCGCCCTCGGTTAAATAAGCAACAGATTTAAGTCCTACATGTTTATACCAGATCATTAAAAAGAAGCTTTTGTCTTTTTTTAATCATTGATAAATCCTGTTTTAAGGGATATTCAAAATCATATGACAATGGGGGTTTGTATAAAATCTCTAATAACAATCGCAAACTATCTAAAAGAACAAGTCCAAAGTGCAGGACTTTAGAGCCTTAAAACTGTTACGACACAGAGACTTACACCCATTAGGCTGAAAACTGGACAGAGTAGTTGCTGCCGAACGACATATTTTTCAGCTTATAATCCTGAATGAGACAGAATCGTTGCTTCACGGGGAGTAGTTACCACACTGACTAAAGCAAACAATAAAAACGCTTGCTTATTCAACCGGTCGCCCTGGAGGATTATCCCTTGCAAGGTGTGGAAGAAGGAAGTGAAGTAATTCATAAATCCATATTTGTGAGCAAGGAAACAATGCTGTGTGCTCGCCTTGCCAAGCGGTGACTTCATGTCCAGGTTTTTCATGCAAATGTGAGAACATCTGAAGCAAAACAAACCAACTTCCTCCTTAACGGCTTCCCCGGCTGGACTTCTGGCATTTTAGGAATTTAAATCAACCGTGATATAAGCTATGTTATCCGAGAAACAAGCGTTTATGTTGAAAAGAACGAGGAAAAAAAAAAAATCATGTGGAAAACTTCCTATCTATGCGCACGCATGAGGGTCAGATGTTAATCTAGATCTTTCATGAAATTTGCCAACTTTGCTTTAAAAACAAATCATCAGCCACAACATGAATAAAAAAAGAGACCTTTTTAGAAATAAAAACAGATGCTCGGTTACATCCTAGGTCGAAATCCAGCTATTCCAAATATTGAGCGCAGAACATTTATGCATGTTGGTTCATGATTGGTCTGTTCTTCCAGGCTTCATATGATGCCACCTGTAAGTCTGACATGCAAATTCACTGTAAAAAAAAACTGTGGGGGTGGGGGGGGGGTATGTTATTCTGTAGTCTATGGAAATCTACTGAAGGAACAGAATGTATTCCTTTTTAAATGTTTTGGTGATAACGGAGGAAAGAACTCTCTGGCATGTCAAACGTTTAAAATTTTCCACCAAATAGGAATGAGGACCGATGACTGTGGAGCTTCACTCAGTTTTCACACTCGTCAAACCATCCTGACCTCTTGTGTCATGGACATGTGGGCAAACATCGGTCACATTTATTCATCTCTTGGGTTTAATAATTGATTTGCTTTAACAACTGCACATTGTGGCAGTTTTAGGCACTGTTGGCATCATATTCTCCTTCCAATTAAGGGCCTTTGTTTATCCAGTTTCATTGCCCCTCAGATGCAGGCACAGGATTTCTCCAACTGTCCAAAATCGTTCATGCTAACATTCATGCAGCCGCCTTTTATTCTCTTTTCCAGAGCATCTCTCAGCCACTGCAGACTCCACAGTTTGGGTGACAGAAACAAGCCTTCATGTGAGTGTGTGTCAGTGGGTTGTCACAGGGGGCCACAGTTACTGAAGGCCAACAGCTCGGGGGCCCGACATCCAGCAGATTCATGTCCTTACGTAAAAAAAGAAAAAAAGATCTGTTACCTTTGAAATTGTTTCGTTTTACGGCATCAAATCATAAATGTAATAAGCAGAACCCAAATGTTTAAATCAAAGAAATGTGTCAAATGTTGAAAATGCTTTCATCTTTTATGTAAAGCTGAAAATGAAACGTGTGAAAATTTGTATCAAATTGTTTTACACTTCATCTGCCTCGACCCAGTCGGGCTCACACTGAGCCCGGTTCTGCTGGAGGTTTTTCCTTCCCGCTAATGGGTGGTTTTTCTTCCCACTGTCGCTTCATGCTTGCTCAGTATGAGGGATTGCTGCAATGCCATGGACAATGCAGACGACTCTCCCTGTAGCTCTACGGTTCTCCAGGAGTGAATGCTGCTTGTCGGGACTTTGAAGCAATCAACCCTTTCCCTTATATAGGACATTTTTGACCAATCTGTATAATATGATTGAATTTGACTTTGTAAAGTGCCTCGAGATGACATGTTTCATGAATTAGCGCTATATAAATAAGATTGAATTGAATTGAATTGAATTGAATTGAATTGAACTTTAAGTGTTGTTGTTCATACTAAACACACAAATTTAAGGAAAATGCACAGACCACCTCGTGTCCTTCCGGCCAAAACATGTGACACGTTTACTTATTTCTGTTCACACAGACAACAACAGAAATGCACACGGCTGTTTCCATTTCCATTAGTAGCCTTAGATTAAAGGCCAGTAGACAGCAAAGTAGCAACTAACACAAAAAAACGTTATAGCTGGCATGGAAAGCTCAAAGATTTCTCTTAAAAACAATGTTACAACACCATAACACAATGTAGCGACCCAAAGGGCGCCCCTGGGAGACACTGCAGTGTTGTTAGGCTTGGGTTGTCATGGCGCTGTGCATCTGCTCACTATTTTTTCCGTTTAAACCTGTTATTCCTTTTCTATCCGTTTAGTGGTGCAGGGGTGCTGGAGGGGCGGAGTTAGGTAGAGACAGATGTGCACCGCGAGTTAAGTGTCTGTCCTGTTTAGTGAAAACCCTCTGTTTGCTCTGCCTTCAGCTTAATCAATCTCCCTTCTGACAGCTTTTTTTATAGTAATTATTGAAGTGCAAATACAGACAAAAGGGGCGTTTTATTGGGTTTACTCACATTGCTTCCCACATATGTCAGTTTACTATAATGACTAATAGTGCCAGCAGCAGTAGTCTCTGTGCCAACTGACAAGCCTAATGTTGGACTGCAATAAAGAAAAATGAAACCAAACTTACAACTGAGCTCTAGAGGGTAGTAATTAAACAACACAAACAAAGGTTTAACCTTCTTTTTGTCAGGATGTGGTGGTGGCGTGGACCTAGGCGGCAACGAGGCGCAGGCAGAACATAGTGAAATTGGAATTTTAATGAAAGCAAACTTACAGAAACTCAGGCAGGAGCAGCGACTTGAAGACCACAGGAGCATACAGAAGGAACACAGAATGACCCGACAACGGGGAAACAAACAGAGAGAACTTAAATACAGGCTGGGGATCAATAACAGCAGGTGCGGTAAATCAACTAATTAACTGAAACAAGTCCACAACTCAGAGGATCTTGACACTTTTGTTGTTTGTTTTTTTGTATTGCAATCATCCGCAGACCGGAATTGGCCCGCGGGTCACAAGTTGAATAGCTCCCCTGTCGTATGTGTTCACCCTGTGAGGAACTGGAAATCCATTTCCATAGAGTCAGGAGTACAAAATTCTCCAAAATGTCTTGGTATGATACAACATCAAGGGTTCACTGACACTAAGAGGCCGAGCCCAACTCCTGAAATAGAGCCGGGCCATTGTCCCCTCTGTACCAAACTTACCAAACCCAGACGCCTTCATTGCATTGCCAGACAGAGAACAATGACTTGTGATTCAAGAGAATGGATCTCCACTGCTGTGTAGTCCGGCGCTTTCCATTGCACTTGGTGATGCGAGGCTTGAATGCAGTTGGTTGGCCGTGAAAACCCATCCTGTGAAGCTTGTTCCACACTATTCTTGAACTAATCTGCAGGGGGTCTGTAGTTAATGACTCTGTGGCTTAGCATTCTGTAATTTTCCACCATTTTCTACCACTTGGCGACTGAGTTGCTGTCACTCCCAAGCACTTCCACTTTAACATTACACCACAATAGGAGCTGAAGTTTCACAACTGGTCTCATGGCACCGGTGCCATCCCATCACAGTACCACACCGGACTTCACTGAGCTCCGACCTGCCACCCATTCATGTACAAATGTTCGTAGAAGTTCTCCGCTGGTACGACCATTTAGTAGGACAGAGAAGGTAAGTGGTCAGGAGAGGGAATCAGGAGCGACCAGCCAAGCTCAATCAGCCCGGTGAACTGGCAACTTGGAGCAGCATTGTTTATGTAGATCAAAATGTAAAAAAACAAAGCAACTGGACCTGTTTTCTGTAGTTGAAGACATTTCGCTTCCTCTCCAGGAAGCTTTCTCAATTTAAAAGGTCTGGAGTAATGATGAGTACCAAGCTGGCCAAACAAAGGCCTTGTAATGGCTTAGATAACATGCAAATTCAACAGAAACAGGTTCACCTCTTGGTAATGGGCGGTCGTTGAAGCCATTAAGCCAGCAGATTGAACCGAAACTGGTCCACTCCTATGTAACGGGGAGTCGTTAGGGTCGTTATTGGCCTGGCTTGCAGGAACGATGTTTTGATCACCTGTATGAGGGTGAGAGTTAAGGTGATGGTTGGCTGGAATTAATCCTATAGCTGTATTGTAAGTTTTTGAGAGTTGGAACCTAAGGCCTCCTCCTCTGTTTAAGGTTGGTTTTTCTCTCTTAACGTAGATGACTTCCTTCACACCCCTTTCAAACCATCTGTCTTCTTTGTCTCAAAAGAGTGTCCTTTGTCCTTAAGGTGTAGGTGGACAGCAGAGTCTTGTCCTGAGGAGGTAGCTCTCCTGTGTTGAGCCATGCGTCTGTGGAGAGGTTGTTTGGTTTCTCCAATATAAAGATCAGAACATTCCTCACTGCACTGAACTGCATACACCACTCCGCTCATATTAGGTTTGGGGGTTTTGTCCTTGGTATGCACCAGCCGTTGTCTGAGGGTCCTGTTTGGTTTGAAATGTACTGGGATCTTGTGTTTGGAGAAAATCCTCTTGAGTTTTTCAGAGACTCCAGCAACATATGGGATGACAATGTTTTTTCGTTTATTCTTCTCACCATTATGTTCTGCAGGGGGTCTTTTGGATTTTCTTGCTGATTTGACAAAAGCCCAGTTAGGGTACCCACAGGTTTGGAGGGCATCTCTGATGTGTTTCTGTTCCTTGTGCTTTCCTTCTGTTTTAGTTGGGACATGCTCAGCCCGGTGTTGTAAGGTTCTGATGACCGAAAGTTTGTGCTCCAGTGGGTGGTGCCTGTTATCTAAGCCATTACAAGGCCTTTGTTTGGCCAGTAGTATAAAGCTTGGTACTCCACATTACTCCAGACCTTTTGAATTGAGAAAGCTTCCTGGAGAGGAAGCGAAACGTCTTCAACTACGGAAAACAGGTCCAGTTGCTTTGTTTTTTACTTTTTTTTTTTTGGAGTGGCCATGACCTGGATGACTAAGAATCTTCACCAGCACGTAGATCAAAATGAAAACAGGTTCAAAAGGTACCAGTAAAAAAAATGACCTCAAACCTCTAAATCATCTCACCTACTAGGTAGGGTTCTCTAAACTAAAGTAAAAAATGTTTACAGTTTGATCTTTATCAGATAAGATCTATTATCATGGCTTCAGACAAAACAAACAACATCTGCATCTGCAGCATCAGAAATCAGAATCAAGTTTATTGCCAAGTAGGTTTGCACTTACAAGGAATTTGAGTTGGTGTTGATGGTGCAGACGAAACAAAATAGGTATATATATACAGAAAGCTATATACACAGTAGACTGTGCGTTAATGTAAAGCAGAAGGTCTGGAGATGCTGCGTTGGTGTAGCTTGCAAAAGGTGGTTCATAACCCACGTGAATACATATGCATTATGTATACGCATAAATACTTTTCCAGAGACCAGTTTGTCCCAGCAGAGAGAACCCACCCTACACTGGAAGCACAACAAAACATAGAATACATAGAAATCTGAATAATGTACTTTTTAATTATGTTTTTTTAAATGATGAATGCAAGACAGTCTAAAGATGTAAAGTAAAGAACATAAATGACACGAAACAAAAGCAGTCAAAGAGTTTCTGACAGATTGAATGCACCTATTTATCCCGGTCCCAGGAAATGCAGGAACATGTTTTTTCCTCTCACAGGTAAATTCCTGTGTTTGGTGTCATAACTTTGAGTTCGACTGCAGCCGCAGAAAAGGGGTTTGTAAAGAAAAGGCGGAAAGCAAAGTATCGTACATGAGGGGGCCTCACCACCCATCATCGCTCATCGCCCCTCGGCAAGACGTGTAAGTTGTTTTTGTGAGCTTTACTTAAAAGCGAGTACATCCTAAATGCTGCTCTGCTACATTACATACACTTCAGCCTGAAGCAGAGAGGAGCGTAGAGAGCAAAAGTTTAAAAATATCAGCACAATGTGACAGGGGCTGTGAGAAAGAATCATAAATTTGTCAAAAATGACATCAGTGCTCGGATCTGTTTGTTTCACCCTCAACCCGAAAACGTCAAATTTTGGCCACAAACCAATAACATCCATGTCATAACCCTTATTTTTCTAACTTTTTTCATTAGAACAAATGACCTTTAAACTGACAGCATACACACTGTTTATACCAGCTAAACATATCATTATCTATCTATTGTATCCCAAATCCTGAGTGACTTGGTTTCCTAATTGCTCAGATTGAAGGGGATTATAGCGTCTCATAGGGCAGGGGGGGCAATCTGGGGGTTTAGCATAGGGAGAGAGATGGGTGAGGGGTCAGAGTGTTCAACCTGCATGAATAAATGAGGCGGACACATTGTGGTCAGTGAGCATGAAAATCTGAGACCTTACAGAAACGATAACACCAATAATACCACTGCGGATTTGCACTGGTTCTAACTTGCACTGGCTTTGGGTTAAGGGGATTTGAGTTGAGTTTCCTTAATCAAAAAGCACCTCTGGTATGTAAAAAGCCTTGAAATAATTGAATCTTTCGTTGTGGCAGCATAATTTTATGCTGAAATCCAATATTTGATTTGGGTATAAAGTCCAGTGGTTTTTTTATTATAGAATCCCTAATATCCAACTCATAAGGACCTATAATGTTGATTCTTTAGTGCAACCAGTATTACAGTATATTTCCGAAAGGGTTTCAGACGGTCTTTAACCGTTTCTCTTGTCTTCCTGCTTTTCTATGAGATTTAGAGTGAAATAATAACCATACTTAATAGTGGGCATGAGATTGTTTTTTAACAAGTATTTATCATTTGTTTTGTACCAGTAACCATGTAGGACCTCCATACTAGCACCCCATGGCAAAGATGTGCAACAAGCCTTAGAACAAATTCATCTTTTTGTCATGAGTTGTAAATTTGAAGCAGGACCAAAAGCGCAGACAGGAACTTGGGAGCAGCGTAGTGAAAAGGATGGTTGGATAATAACAAAATACAAACACTCACAGCCTAGGCATGAGGAGAATAGGACATGGAGCCACAAACAGCAAACTGGGTGGTGTCACAAAGTGAGGGAACATCAAGTAATAGGACAGAGATCAGCGAACAAAGAAGAGAACCGGTGAGCTTACATGCTGAGGGACAGGTGGAGAATGACATTGAATGCAGATGTGCTAGTTTGGGGATAGTGTGAAACAGCTGTGACTGAAAGAGCTGAACAAAGATACAAAGAAACAACCAAACCAACGGGGAAATCTAACAGAGATTAAAAAAAAAAAGATTTTAAAATCTGCCAATGTACAAATAACAGAACACAAGAATAAAGTAACAAACCAAACTCACAATAATGAACTAATAGGGAAACACCTTAAAAAACATAAGCAACAGGAAAAGGAAGAAAAGAGAAACACAAAAGAAACCTATCACCAGAGGATTATGAGACTTTTTACATCTACACAATCTCAGGCAGATTTAGAAAAATCAGCAACATAAAACAGCTAAACAGATAGCTGTTGACGCTTGATGCAACTGTTTTCGTCCATTAACAGTGGCCATTGGGTGCTTTCCGAAATATTCATATTGGTTGCTGAAAACCTCAATCACAGCCTCATGTGTCCAAAGCAGACTATTCAAAGTCCAATCTGAGTTCTGCAAACTCCATCGTCACATTTGAGGTGGTAGAGACATGCCTTCCAAACAAGTAGTGCACATGTTAACTTCAAAGAGCTGAAACTGGAGCAAAGAGCGGCATCAAAAGTTGCCATTATTTGCCATGAACTCTTGTCTTTCCCAATTTTGAAGACTGGTGAAGAGAAATGGCCTCTATGTTACATCATCTTTATACCTGAGGGATCACACAGGTAGTCTCATAAATTATCAAAGATTAAGAATAACAGATAGTACATTATTTAGTTAGTGATTTTGTTTAAAACAGTTCAGACATTTTTCATACTAAATAAATGTAAGGAAATGTTAAACTTGGACTTTTCTTAATGAGTCAGTGTGAGGTTATGCTACTGTAATACATGCTTAATTGATGTTGAGGCTTTTGAGCGTCTTTGCACAGCGTGGCCCTGAATGTGGAGGGTGCTGCAACTTAGAGCATTTAAAGAAAAATAAAGTTGAGTTCTTGACCTGGCAGTTTTCCCTGGTGATCTGCTTTCTTTCTTTTCTTTCTTTCTTTTTTTTTGTCATGTCATGCCTTTTTTTCATCAGTTGCTAATTTCTTTCAAGCTGAGTATGCTATTTTTAATAACTGTATAGTATTTTTTCTTCATCGCTGCATCGTTTCCCATCATTATGAAAAGCTAAAGATCATCGGCTCCTCCAGGCAATTCCTCTCTGTGTGAAGCCATGAGAAGAGAATAACACACAGAACAGAGATCTAAAATGGAGACAGTTTAATTTAAAAACAATTATTTTAGGTAGTGTTTTTTTATGTTTTCAATGCCGTACATTGACTCTATATTTTACTTCTGTGCAAACTTTTAAAATTAAACCTTGAGGACACGTCTTCTGTAATAATTTGAAGTATTTCCTTTAAAAAAAAATGGCATGACATATTATTTGCAAATTCAGTGAAGGAATTTTATGGTTTAAAAAAAAATATTTCAGTGATTTATTCCTTTCATCTTTTTTTTTTTTTTTTATAAAAAAGATGTCTGGATCAAATGAGACCCTAAAAAGCAATTTCATGCAGTCTTCACATGGTGTCTCTGCACAAATTTGATTAATTGTCTTCCTGCTCTTCACATAAAAGTTCTTGAAGATGGCAAAAGGAGGATATTGTTTTATTCTTATAAAATACTTTAGGATTTGCTTAAAGCTGAAATGTAACTACTTTGAGTACAGTTGTCAGGGTTTAGATAAATAGAATTATTTTCAAAATTCAATGCACAAATGTAGTGCATACTTATTATTTATTGTAAATGTGTCATTATATTAGAAGCTAAATATGTGCTTTAGTTTAGCAGTAATTGTGGAGGAAAAATGATAATTAGAAAACTTTTAATTTCCCCGTTAAAATTTGACTTCACCGTCTGGAGAGAAAAAGGTTTTCTATAAGTTTCTCTGCACAGAATAAAACCTGGGTGGATGCACCGTGACACATTGTGACATCCTGGGCCGTTTCAGCCTTTTCTTTCCCAATAATACTAAGGGAAACTGAACACTTGGAAAAAATTCACAAAGGTTTAAGTTCAGTTTTTTTAAGTGGTCAGGTTTGGCACAGGGTCGGTTTATTGAAAAGAACAATACATTATTCGGCCGACTTGTGTGGATTTAAAAAGATAACACTATATTTAAAACACAGTCATGTGTTATTATTATTGTTTAGGACAGTTCACGTCTTTAAGTGTGAGCAGGGCGCTTGTCGTCAAATAGAGGAGGATTTCTAAAAGCATAATTCATGTTGATTGAAACAGTGACAGCTTCCCCTTCAAAACTTTTCTGGTTTACTTGATGAGCTTTGACATTGACAATAAAACGATCAGATTTTTCATGCTCCAACAGCGCATGCTCAGTGACTGTTGCTGGGCATGCCCTAAATCAAAGCTGCAGTAAGAGCCCTTAGCCACAAGATGTCACTGCAGAACAGGAAAAAAAGCATCTGCTGCCCTGGCAACCTGTTCATCTGCGTCTGTGTCAAACAGTTCACTCACCGAGTCAATACGAATGATTGGAAAGGAATGGGGAAAAGAAAAAAGGAGTGACATAATGCCTAACTCAGTTATTTCATGTTTGCACCTGTTCTGAAGGCCTGTTGTCATTCGAGTTGTGAAGTCCTTGAGCCTGTCTTACATTTAGAGCTCTTTTAATAGGAGTTATAGAAATCTTTTTATATTGATCAGCTCTGAGAAACTGAAAGTAACTTTACAAAAACATTATAATTAACCTCTTTTAACTTTGTCCACTTTTTGGCAATTTTAAACTGTTTTGACAATTTTAAACAGTCATCATTCAGCCTTAGTGTGGGTTTTTTTTTTTTTTTTGGAGAAAAGGAGATCATTTGTATGTTTGTCTCTGGATTTATTGTTCCTTGTGCCTGTATAATAATCATAATATTCTGTATGTGAGCATCTTCATTATTTCGTTTTTAACTAGTAAAAGGACTTGTTTCTGAAATGCATATCAAACAAAACTACATTGTGAGGTAAGATTCACAGAAAATTGATTGTCTGATTCCTCTTCCATGCACACTACCAAGTTATTCATAAAGCACAGCATTGCCCACTTTTTGAGTTGCAACTGAAAGCCTCTATTACCGCTGAGTTTGCATCGCATCTTCAAAGTAATCCAAAGAGTCTGGTCTACTATGTAAATCTCATTTGCTAAGTTACCGGGGCAAGACCTTACATATGGCTGCAGTAGCTTAGATAGATAAAACGGAGCAAGAAGAGACTTAGAAACAAATAAAGTATTTTTATGAGGAACGTAGGAGCAAACTGGCAGTCAGTGAAGAAATGCCTATAATTGTGAAATGTGCTTTTCTTCCTGGACTTGTGAAAAAGAAATCTGACACGTTGTATCCAAGCATTAGCAGCCTGTACACTTTCAAACAGCTTCAGAATGTCCTGCTTTCTCAAAACTGCCTTTGAAAATATTAGGATTAACTTTTTGAGAAATATTGCAACGGGGAAAAAATTATTTTTGATTATTGCAATGACCTATCAAGTTCAAGGGTGAATTCAGTTTTTACATCCAAGTTAGTGATGTTTTTTTTTTTTTTATGTATCAGACCAATGCACACATGCATTTTGGTCCAAACACCACATTAGAGTCCTGTTCTCATTAATAGTGACAATACTTTGTGGCATGATGGGACGTGATGAAAGAAAGAAAATGACACAACATATTCTATCCAAGAGATTATGTGGGTCATGTTGCTGTGTTGTTGAAATGTGACTCGAAAACCTGTTCTTTGTCTTTTTGCCTGTCTTACAAGCGCTTCTCGCTCAGAACAGTCTTTGCATACTTCAACTGAAACTCAATGGCTTTCCGTCCCTTTAGGAGGACATCGCTATAATTCACATGCATTTGTTTGGACAAATGATTCCTAATATTACATTTAAGTAGTATTAGCAGCTTTTGGTGTCCCATTGCTAGCAAGCTGATTCTAGTTTTGTAGCTTTATAAACGTTTGCTCATGGGGGCTGATATTTTAAGGAGGTTTTGCTCTCCTCTTTTCTTTGTAAAAGTATTTAAAAAAACAAAAATCCACCTTAGTTTTAGAACCAGATGGAATGCTTAATCATTATGTCTGTACTGATAAACCTTTTATTTAACAGAGAACAGAAACAGAGGTTATGATGAGACAGGTTCTTGTCTGTCTTGAATGAAATGTTCTGAGACTTCATTAAAGCACGATAAAGATCCACAAAAGAAAGCTTTGAACTCGTGTTAAAGTCCTCTGTATAGCCTGCTGTAGCTACAAAGGACAGTGGCTCTTTAACAAGGGTGTGCGCCTACAGAGATGGGCGGGTTTGGAAGCGGTCCTGCAGGTTTCACCGTGGGTGCTTCCTATGAAACCTGTGGACAGGTCAGTTTGCTGTTGAAATATTGGCTCAGTTTACTTTACTCCAGGAGCTCGAAGGTCTAACAATCTATAGATTCATGCAGACCAAAGACTCATTTGACGACAACCGTCTTTAGTGGCTCATTTCTAGTTTTTAGAATGTTTTTGTCTGTAATGCATCGCCCTAAAAATCAACTTCAACGGTATTAAAAAGTTTTATCTTTGCACAAAAATGTAAATAAGTGGTGCCTAGGTTTGCAGGGGGAAATGCATGCTTCCACTTAGTTATATTTAGCTGATACAGGAAAAATAATTGCTGTACTGTGAAATCACTGCTGCACTTTATCCTGAACCTATCCTGCAAAGTTACTTTATTCTGAAATCCACTGCAATTCACTGAAACTCTCAAGCTGTATGCAAATGAAATTTCGTTCTGTACGTACTCTGTGCATACAAAATGACAATAAAGTTTGTCTAAGTCTAGGTCTAAGTCAAAAATGTCTCCCTGCTTGTGTAAGAACTCCAACACTGAGTCAGCAGGTGTGAAAATACAATGTATAATTTATTCTTACCTCCCAATGTTATTTCATAAACCTTTAGCACGAACGTAATTAATGGCCTCAAAGACCTCAGGATTTCATTTAGTTGAAGAGACGACGCGTGATAAGCCACACATGGCAGAAAACATGAGTATGAATATCTAACACAACAAAAGGGATTTGACTTCTCACTGCTGTATGAAATACTTGTAATCTGCAGCTTTACAAAGTTTATATATATTTACTCTGCTGTATTTATCTGTTGCTTTTTATTCTTATTTTTATTTGGGACATGTTTTAACAATAATCAGTAAACCATTTGAAGCAAATTTTATTGTCTTCAGAGATTGCTATGAAAAAAACAAGACTAAATTATAGGCAAATGATTATCTGCTGATGCTATGAATAAAAAAAGAAAAGCTCCTCTTCACTTAACAATTTTAAATAATCCAGAGTCTTGACTCTTCCCTTTTTGGTTGCTTAAAAAACGTAAAAGAGATCAGATGTTCCTGATGCTGTGGCTGTCTTCAGATGTAACTGGGCTTCATCCGCATCCTCATTTGTCTTGATTGACTGTTAAAAAATAAAAGATGCATTTGTCAAAAAAAAAAAAAAAAAAACAAACAGATAATTTCATCTTTGAGAAAAGCAGTCATTCCCTTAATTTCATCATTAATTGTTAACCTCTGTTTTTTTTCCCTTCTAACTATCATAGATGACTTTTTTTAGCAGAACAATCTGATATTTTAATATCTTTCTCTAGCTTTGTGGTGAAATTATTAGAATTGCCTCCACAAAGTGAAGTGGAACTACACATACACATTTTATTTTATTAATAGGTTTGCCAGCTTTTAAGAAGATCCCTTTATTTGATTCTATGGCTCTAAATCAAACCAACAGAATATAACAAAATGTTTTTATTTGCCCCTGTGGGAAAAAAAATCCAGTTTTAGCAGCAGGACAGTGATAGAGATTATAAAGATACACACACATAAAACAATATCACTAAGTTAAAAAATAAAAGTCTATACACTTATGATAAAATATACAAGTGCTACAGATAACATACTGTTTTATTGAAACATAACTGATTAATATTTCTGGCAGTGAATGTCTTTTAATGACAAATTGCAATAAATCTTACCTTGCTCTCCTGCTCTTCGCATCCGTAAGCCTGATCTTAAACTGTATGATTTAAAAAGCACTTTGTGTGCATAAAAAAACAAACAAAAAAAAAACAGCTTTCTTACACCTAAAATCGACACGCTCAAGAGAGAATGTACCTCTCCTGTCTGTCCAGCAGCGTGTGGAGTGAATCGTTTTTGCCAACTGGGGAGTGGATTGAGGTTTTGTGCTGCTTTTAAACAATGTTTGAGGAATCATCCCAGTCGCCTGGCCGAGGCAGCAGCACCACCTACAGAAACTACGGAGGAAAAAGAAGTGACCTCTACCTCAGATAAACAGACACGTGAGGTTAGAAACCTCACCGGCAAACAGACCAAGGTTACGCAGTGGGTTTGCTTTGCAAATTACGGAAAACAATCCGAAGTCAAACTTATGGTTTGTCGTTCTTTGTATTTGACTAAATCAGGAGAATTTGAAATTATCTTCCTCAGACCCACAAGAAATGAGGGTGTGGTTTGCATTAATTGTACTATCAACAAAAGCCTGGGCCTGTGCTGCTTCAAGTTTAAATCATGGTGAAACAGAAGCCTGCAAAAAGCACAGGAACTGAGCTCAGGGAATAAAACCCTCTATTCAAACCGAGAGTCACTTAATGCCTGTATATGAATCATGACTATTCATGCTCGCGGAACAGTGAGGCTTTATATCTAGTCTGTGCATCATCATACTGATGCACCACTGAACGTGGGAATGCATGGACAGCCCTGCATCCTGCACAGTTACAACTATGTTCTTCTGCATGGCATAAAACGAGAGATTGTCAGATAAATTATGAATTCACTATAAAATTATCATCAAATTTCAGCCATTTAGCCGGATTATGACAATGATAATACATAAACCATGCCCAGGACCCGTGCCACTTGACTTTCAGGACTCCCTTCCCCAATGGCCCTCATGGAGGGGTCTTCCTAATACTCTTTCAGGCTCAACCCAGTTGAGCCCCGGGAGCCAAGGCTTCTGGCGAGAGTCATTTTCCTGGCAAGTTTTTACCTTAGGGTCCCAGAGACGCTAGACGTGAGAAATGAATTGAAGAATCTGTCAGAAATAACTTACTGGGTAAAGAGGAGTCAAGCAGTTTCGGCAGCAGATGGAAGCCTAGTTAGCGAGACCAAATGGCAAGCTTTAGAAAATCGGTCTATGATGGTAAGAATGACAGTTTTGTCATTAAAAGAGGGAAGACCAGTAACCAACCAGAACTGTGTGAGACCAGGGGTGATGAGATGAGGGATCCAGGACAAACTGGATCTTGGGGTCCTGATGCATGAAGCTCGGGGCCATGGAGAACCTTTCCTTCAATTTGAGAAATGCTTGATCAGCTTCTGTGGACCAGTAGAAAGACATTTTAGTAGAGGTGAAAGCAGTGCGAGGTGCAGCCACCAGATTGAAATTATCAATGAAATAGCAGAAATTTGCGAGTCCCAGGAGCCTCTCGAGCTGCTTTCTGGGGGAAGGCGTGGACCATTAAAACACTGCTTGGATCTGGTCTGTCTTTGCGTGTCTTCCTTAAAATATGAAACCAAGGAAAGTTATAGACCTGACGTGAAATTTGCACTTTTCAGCCATGACAAAAAAAACGGTCCTTGAGCAATTCTTGCAGAACCAGTGTACTGTGATGAGGAGACGAGAATGTCATCCAGGTAGATGAAAACGAAGACATTAAAGCTGCAGCAGGGAGTTTTGAGAAAATTGTAACTTAGCCTGAAAATTTTAACAAGCTCACCACACAGGTCCCTCTCCTTGCTCTGTGCTATATTGCAGCCCTCCCTCCACCCCTTCTCCCCCCACAGCAGAGCCGGCTCCGATTGGTTGTTTCTGTCTGGGAGCGGTGTATTTCTGCAAATGGCAGTAGGACAACTCAAGAGGAGTCAGAGGAGCTTTATTTATTTTTTTCCCACAGATTATCTGTCTCGTATTTTACTGTCAGGATATAGTGACATTAAAAATACATTTATACAAAAGTTAAGTACTGCAGCTTTAATGAAGTCACTGGAAACGTCATTGCCCACAGCCTGAAAAACTGCTGGGGCACTGGTGAGACCGAATGGCATGACCAGCTATTCAAAATGTCTTAAAAGCTGTTCTCCCTTCGTCCCCCTCCATCATGCGAACTAAAGGATAGGCATTACGGAGGTCTAATTTGGGAAAAGAAATGCTGGCTGCCTGGACTGATTCAAAAGCAGATGCTAAGAGGGGAATACTTATTTCTGATGTTATCTGATTTAGTCCCCGATAGTCGAAAAAAAACTGCACCAACTGAGGAGGAAGATGGTCGGACTGTGCCAGTAAAATCATTAATGTATTTCTCAATGGCTTCTCATCCAGAAGTGGAGAAGTTGTCAAGGCGCCAAGATGGAAACGGAGCACCAGGGAGGAGGTCAAGGGTGCAATCATACGGAAGATGAGAAGGGAGTGACAGGGCTAAATCTTTACTCAAAAGCTTTTGGAGATCATGGCATTGGTTAGGGACATTGGATAAGTCAGGGGCCGGTTCAGAACCGGAGGGATCGGGAGAACTGGTAGGAATGGCAGATTGGAGACAAGAGGCTATACAAAACGCTAATGTACCAGGGATACCCCAGAACATCAGGAGACTCTGATGTGAGCAAAACAAGAAAAGAAATGGTCTCATGAGGGTCACCAGATGTTACGAGTTGTAATCTTTTTTACTGACTGGTTCCAATGAGCTGTTGTCTAAAACTGTAACCTGTATGGGAGATAGAAGATCTTGAACAGGGATCTTAAGCTGATGGACTAAACTGGGATCACTTAACTTCTGTTCTGGGTTAGTCAATCAAAGTTTGGGCAGGTTAGTGAGAGTTTTTAACACAGAGTATGGATTTTAGCAAAAAGCTTGGTTTATCACTGTGATGATCAGTCTGGTATCCCCTGAATCACGGGCAGGTATGATCCTTTGGTGAAATTGGATAGTTTAGTTGGAAATGAGCGGACCAACCATGATAGAGGCAACGCCTCTGTTTCTTCTCTGGGGAGTTTGTAAGTGGTTTTGTTCTAACGAATCTTTTCAACTCTGAGATGAGGGCTTTCTGACGGCCACTCCTAAACATGGACTTTGCTATTCTTTAAGCCACTTCGTAAAACAAAGTGGTAGTGTGTTTAAGGTTTGTGTCCATTTGGAAGACCAAATGTCAACCAGCCTTTAACTTCCTGGTTGATGCCCTGAGATTTTGCGTGAGAATTTTCCACACAGTGTTCTTTCCTCATGATCTATTTTGTGAAGTGCCCCAGGCTCCCCCGGTGGCAAAACAGGCTCATAACATCAAGCTGACACCATCATACTTCACAGCTGAAATTATATTCTTAGGAACGCAAGCTTCCTGGTTTTTCCTCTAGATGTATCGATGGTCATTATGTAAAAACACTTCGATTTAAGTTTAATCAGAAAATTGGACGTGTCAACCCATCTTCTTCCAGGACAGTATGACCGCTGGACATTCCTATGCTGTTTATACTTTAGTTTAGTTTGAACGTATAAACGTGCTGTTTATACTTTAGTTTAGTTTGAACGTATAAACGTGGCCACTTCAGGCTTGTGGAAATTGTGTCCAAGGATGAATCGGACTTCTCCTGAATTCTCTTCCAGATCTCTCGAAAAAGGAACAGCAAATGACATGAAAATCCTTTTAACTCTGTATTGTGAATTAACTTAGAGGCTTAAAAAGCCATGCCTTCATCATATAGGCAAATTATTCATAGGTGTAATAATCTTAGCACATGTAAACCTCTACATTTAAAAAAAAAATTATTAGAAATAATTATTACAGAACAATTTCAACATATTTTTGGTAATCCTGACTTACTTGAAACAGGAAAAGTTTTGTCTGATTTGATGTCAGAATGTGAGGAAAAACGGTTACGTGTCTTTTCATGCAGTGTATGGAAATAATTTGTCTTAAGTGTATAGTACTGGTGGCCCGGGAACACCTAAGATCCCCAGAATGAGCTAGGGAGGAAGCCTGTGAAGAAAGATGTTCAGGTTTGTTGGGCCTTTTACCAACCAGGGCTTTACAGAGCAAAGTTGCAGCCGAGGCAGAGTGAGTGGTATTTAAGCACTGCAACAGCGCGTTGTTTAAGATTTAACCAATAGGAAATCTACTGTTCTTAATTCTTGATCCTTCTACGTGCTATCGACCAACTAAATGTGATACTTTAACTGTAAACAAATCTTCAGTTTTTCCTCTGTCATGCAATGCATGTGAGGCTCTGCAGCCGCATCCTCGCTATTCAAATCCAGGATAACCCTCTGCCCTCTGTGGGACTTTATGTAAACGTACCTTTCGTATCTGTGTGCCAACCGTGTGTGTCGTGGGCATTTGCATAACAAGTCGGCTCGTACGAGGAAAAAGAAGCCTTGTGTGTGTGCGCACGCTTTTCAGGGTCGATTTGCATGCCTGTGTGACGTCCTTGTTTGTCGGTGATGTAGCGCCATTCCACACGCGGGTGGAAAGCGAGCCTCTGAGGAGGCAGCAGACACAGTGACTGTGGGCGTGCAGACGGGCCAGTTCTCAGCTTTCTTATGGGAGCAAAGGTGACGGCCTCTGCGAACATTTAAAAGGTTTACACTAGACTTTACAATCTCTGCTGCTCACAACAGACTAAATAATTGTGTACATCTTGCTAATTGTTGCATGGCTTTTGATCCGGTCATGAAGCGTTTACACTTTCTCCCAGAAACTAAAGTAAACTTGCACGCGCCTTAGCTACTTTGAGAGGATTTTTTTCACTGTTCAACTTGATTATTTCATCTTTTTCAAACCTGAGCTTGCCATTTTATCAATAATTGTGCAATATTTACTCTGGTATTTGCTTTTCCCTTTTTATTTTATGCCGTTTATTTCGGACTAATTTTAGATTAGAGTAGCTAGGTTTTTTT
The DNA here is from genome assembly GCF_011125445.2 of Fundulus heteroclitus. Lineage (NCBI taxonomy): Eukaryota > Metazoa > Chordata > Actinopteri > Cyprinodontiformes > Fundulidae > Fundulus > Fundulus heteroclitus. Next base: position 16,084,520 of record NC_046369.1, read on the forward strand.
GCCCCCTATTTTTCCATTTTTTCATGACTAAAAAAGTGTGTAACTCTGTCTGTGTCTTTGCTACTGTCAGACCTGAGTTATCTTCCTTTTGGGACAATAAAGGAATTTCTTTTCTTATCGTACCTTAATGGATAATTATAGACAGTAGCCTTTTTCCTCTGATCCGGCTAAAAACTTTCCACAATCATCATTTTTGATCGCACGTGTGCCCTGCTGAAGCAACTTTAGTGTCCGGGTTTCTTCTCTGCAATAGCTAGGACATGTATATCCTGTGTCCCTCCAAAATATTGATTTCCTTTGGCCGTGACAACCAGAACCTGCAAATTGAGGAGGCACTTTTTGGAAACAAATGCTTCACCACTGCTTCATCCTCTCCACCTCAATGTGTTCAGTGGTACGAAATGCACTTAAGCTGTTCTTGTCAAGGAATGACAATAAAAAGACAATTTCTTTTTAATTGTGATCACTGTTTCGAATCTGTTTAGTAAAGGCTTAATCTGAGAATTAATCCTAAACAAATTTAAGGTGGCAAGTCTCGTGCTTTCAAGGTCTTGTGATGAATTTAAAAAGAAAAAACCTGGAAATGTTAGTAATAGCAAATAAGTTGATTTAGAGAAAGAAATTCCAACCACACACAATAATTTGGCTCCAATTAGGATAAACATACAAATTTTATGTCAAACAAGAAATATTTTCCAATCCTCCTCAGTACATCTGTACCTGCGAGCCTTCAACTGCATTAGTTATAAATATCTTTTTGTTCTGCCTCCGCAGGACAGTGAGAGAACAAGGATTATGAATAAATAATTTCACGTGATTGTGGTGAAAATGGCCCAACCTGTCTTTGGCTCCGGCTTCACTGCAGAGCTACTTACAAAGCCATGAAGGAGAGCTGAAGGCTGACTATTGCAAGTATTTTCAAGTTATTTCTACTGACTGTCAAGTGAAAGAAAAAATTGTACCGCCTATAAAACGTTGAAAAGAAATGCTTACAAATCAGTGTCTTATCTTGTCTTTATGCATCTCAGGAAAAGAAATGGACAGCGTCACACCTAGCAACGGGGTCAACCACACCTCCTCACTTAGATAAAAATGTCTGTCTTTGGTCAGAGTCGCTCTCAGCAATTATCTGAATCACTCACAAACTAGCACTCCTGGGCAGGAGTTTTTAGGCTATGATAGGAGCTCTCTGCTGGATGGTGACAAAACATCCTAATCAATAAATCTGACAGAAATATAGTTGCTACTCCTCCTCATCAGCCAGTATTTTGAGGAGTGTGAAAATTTAAATTATTAGAGAGCGTTGACTCATTTATACAAACAAAATCCTTTTCCTGTGGCCAGGTTTGTGTGGGACAAAATAAATCAATTTGATTCCACAATACTGTATTCATTCCAAAGAGAAATTAAAACTGACTGTCAAAAATCTGAGTGTTTGAATAGAGGGATCTTGTGTTCAATAACTGAACATTTCGTTTAGTTGTTCTACTTTTCTTTTCATTCAAAGTTGCATTTATTGTAATGAAATGGGAAAACTATGAATCATTGGGGAACATTCCCAGGAGTGGTCGGCCTACCAAAATTACTTTGCGAACCAATCAACGACTTACCTAAGAGGTCACAAAAGAACCCAGAAAAACATCTAAAGCTCTGCCTTAGTTAAGGGTGATATTCATTAATTCAGTTCAATTCAATTTTATTTATATAGCGCCAATTCATGAAACATGTCATCTCGAGGCACTTTACAAAGTCAAATCAATCATATTATACAGATTGGTCAAAAATTTCGTATATAAGGGAACCAGTTGGTTGCTTCAAAGTCCCGACAAGCAGCATTCACTCCTGGAGAAGCGTAGAACCACAGGGAGAGTCGTCTGCATTGTACATGGCTTTGCTGCAATCCCTCATACTGAGCAAGAATGAAGCGACAGTGGAAAGAAAATCTCCCTTTTAACAGGAAGGAAAACCTCCAGCAGAACAGGGCTCAGTATGAACGGTCATCTGCCTCGACCGACTGGGGGTTACAGAAGACAGAGAAGAGACACAACAAGAGACTGGCCAAAAATGGCAGCCAAGAAACATCTCTACTATGCTGGAGACTTTCGGGAAAATATTCTCAGGATTGATGAGACAAAAGTGGAACACATTTGATATAAAACACAGGACCAAATTCTAAAGCATATTAATAAGTATGCCTCTGAACGACTAAAACAAGAATATTAGTTTTTTAGAATGGCCTTGTCAAAATCAAGCCTAAAATCCAATGGATATGGTGTGACAGGACGTTCATGGCCCAAAACCCTACAGTGTAGCTGAATAAATGGAAACAAAAAAAAACAGAAGAAAAGGAGATGTAAGGGAGAAATAACTTTTCCCGCTCCTGTAAAATCAAGACCCCGAACTTCACCGTGACAGACCGGCACATAAACCAGATTACTGCGGACGAAGCCCCACTCTGTTTGCTCATCTACTGCCCCATAGACTACCATCACAAACTTTGCAGTTCGCCTTTTATTCCAGTTGGGAATCCATCATGAACACCAACTTTGGCTGAAAAACCATTCCAACGCAAGCTGAAGGTCATGGTCTGAAGACACTGACAGAACCACCTACATCTGCAGTGTTGAAAGTTGAGACGTTGAGAGTCCTGAACCGAAACCCACCCGCCCAACACTACGCATCTGAGAACCTGTCCATATACACCACAACCAGGATCTGTGATTAGGACGAGCTTTGGTGAAATCCAATCTGCACTGGGAACAAACTCAACAATGTGTCAAGAATTTGGATACAGCTCGTGTTCTGTGTACACAGGAACCAAACATCTTAAAACAACGCACCAAAAAAAAATGCCCCAGGACATGGTCAAAAGCCTTTTCCACATCTACCGGACAACCAAACTCCCCTGACCCTTCAGAAACTTAGTGTGGGTGAAAATATGATCCACAACCCCACAGCCAGAAAAAAAAAAGCCATCGTCATCTTCCTGAATCCAAGGCTTGACATTGATCAGGTGAAGGGTCCACTTTCCAAAATTGTACACATTTACTTCTTCTTTCCGAAAAGGGACTGACAATAAAACTGTTTGAACTCTGACTGATTTTAATAATCTGAAATGATAAAGGTTGCCTTGTCTTTCAGACAGTTGTGCACATATTTCTGTTTATTCCAATAGTTGTTACATTCGTTGGTCCTAACCCATCCATTTTCTATCACGTCTATCCCTTGTGGGGACGCGAGGGGTGCTGCTGCCTATCTCCAGCTGTCAATGGGCGAGAGGCGGGGTACACCCTGGACAGGTCGCCAGTCTAACGCAGGGACAAACAGGACACACTGCAAAAAGGGAACTAAAAGTAAGTAAAATTTTCTTGAAATTAGTGTATTTTCCCCCTGATTTGAGCAGCTAAATAAGACTATTTGCCAATGGGATTAGTATTTTTACCCCTAAGATAAGATAATTAGATATCCGGCATTTGAAAAAAGATGATGGAGATTAAATGTTCTTATTTTAAGTGCAGAACTCTTATTCCATTGGCAAATAGTCGTATTTAGCTGCTCAAATCAAGGGAAAATATACTAGTTTCAAAAACATTTTACCTACTTTTAGTTAAATTTTTGCAGTGCAAACAACCACACTGCAAAAAGGGAATAAAAGTAAGTACAATTTTCTTGAAATTAGTGTATTTTTCTTTGATTTGAGCAGCTAAATAAGACTATTTGCCAATGAGATGAGTATTTTTACCCCTAAAATAGGATAATTAGATATCCTGCACTTGAAATAAGACGGCAGAGATGAATTGTTCCTATTTTAAGTGCGAAAATCTTATTCCATTGGCAAATAGTCTTATTTACCTGCTCTAATCTAGGAAAAATGCACAAATTTCAAGAAAATTTTACTTACTTTCAGTTCCCATTTTGCAGTGCATTCTTGTACACACTCACACCTAAGGAGAATTTGGACAGGCCAATTAACCTAACAGTCATGTTTTTGGACTGTGGGAAGAAGCCGGGGTACCTGGAGAGAACCCACGCATGCACAGGGAGAAAGACCCAGGGCAAGGGTGGGATTTGAACCCTGAACTTTCTTGCTGCATGGCAACAGTGCTACCCACTGCACCACTGTGCAGCCCGTCCTAACCCATAAAAGCAAAATATATGGAATATTATTACCTTCAATACAAAAAACTAATCACATTTGTTCATGCTTCCATGTTAAACCTTTTTAATACCGTCACTTCAGTGACAAAACATATGCAATTCACATTTTTTTATGCGAGGGGTAAAAAAAAGGCTTTAATACACTTTTGCGCAGCAATCATCATGACTTTACACAATGCTTAAGAGTTCAAAAGCAGGCTCACACTAAAGCAAATGGGTTAGGCCTTCTGTCGCTGCGTGACTCAACTGCAAGTCAAACGATTTCAACTCAACAGAAGTTCAAAACACAGGTGGCCATGGAAACCGTCACCATCCAATGGCAAAGCAGGACATGGGTGTGGCTCGCTGACTGAGGGACAGGTTATATCCCTTTGCTGGGTGAATGAGTAACTTTCTGTGCCATAATTCTTTAGGAGGGATTAAGTAAAAAGACACAACTGCAAGGCTTTAATTCACTCATTTAGCGTTTAATTTAGTGTTTGATTAACCTAACTGGAATTACATTTTCTTTGGTGTTGAGTGGCACTGTCCTCAATATTTACAGTTTATTACAAGTTTATTTGGCTGTAAAAGTCTCAAACTCTGCTCTGAATGATGTTGCACCTATTTTGCTCAACCTCTAATTTGACAAACCAGCAATAAAAAGATAGTTCTCAATAGGAAACTTTCTATACATAGAATGCAGACCTGCTATTAATGTGTAAAATAACTTAGCCACACATCTAGCTTTCAGCTGAAATAGCGACGTCTGCGTACTGGCAGGGAGCAGAAGAGGGGAAGAAAACAACTGGATCATGAGATTCCTATGGTTATTAATGGTTTCCATGGAGCAAACAGAAACACAGACGTATGCAGAGGCCTGCTGGTTTGATGTTGTCCCATGGAGGTCAATGGTTGAATTTCAGAGCTGACGTCAGCACTGGGTGTATGTCCTGATGAGCTAATTTAACCCTGTTATCGCTGATTGCTGTTAATAATTAGAAAGGGTTTAGCACGTGTTTTTGACTCCGTCTGATCTTAGTTTAAATCGTGCAGCTCTGTGAAGGCCTCAGAGGTCTGTTGGAGAACATGTGTGAACTCAAAGCTTCATGTAGAGCAGGAAGTAGAACTGCCGGGTTAGATGTATACTCTTATTCATGTCGCGCAGTCGAAATCCAGACCTAGATCCAAGTGAGAAACCGTGGGAAGATTTAACGTTCACGGATGCTTTAAATCCAGTTTGACCAAGCTTGGGCTGTTGTGCAATGAGAATTGGAAAGAGACTCCAGATTCTGTTTGTGAAAAGCATGTCAAAACTTGCTGCTGTTGTAATTGCATCATTTTTTTTTTTTTTTTTTTTTTAGTTTTGCTGTCATGGACTACTTTGTGACTTACAATCCCAATGAATTTCATTCAAGCTTCCAGTTGTAACGTTGACAAGATAAGGAACAAATCAAGGGGTATTTGTACTTTTTCAAGGTGCTACATGTTCAGTGTACATTCAGCAGTTTTTGCTATGCAACGCCACACCCGTGAGCGCCTGGAGAAATGTCAGGTACAGGGATTTGCCCCGGGGCAATTAACATGTAGAGAGGTTGTGAAGGAAATCTGTCACTTTCCGTGGGATCGATGATTAATCCGGCTGCCTGCTTCTGTAATGCCTTAAGACAAGAATGATCAGGCTCCTTTTATTTTACACTAAAAGTGTGGTTTTAGTCTGAGTTATGGATTATGCTTTTTTTCATGTAGAAAGCCTGGCCAAAATTGGTGTTTGTTTTGTTTTTCTTGATTTAATATTTCATGCACTTTGCATTTCTACTTTAAAATGGCCTTCAATGAGGGTATAGAAATCCTGATGACTCTCTTCCCCAACAAGAAATATTTTGTGTTCTATTTTGTTGTGTGTTTAATGCATAAGAGGAGCGTTTGTGGCTACGTTTAGACATCAATATGTTATCTCTTCTTTTGTTTTATGGGTTATTCAGTAGTGCCGTAAGTAAAAGTGTATTTGATTTGCATAAGTTAGCTTTTTATCATTTTTAAGCAAGACATTGATCTTGTTGGAGAATTTCCTTTCCCCGTGGACTTTTGTATCTGGAGTGCTGTGAAAATGTATTTGCCCCCTGCAGATTTTTTTATGCCTTTTTTTCTTTTGTCAAACTCCCAAGTTTCAGAACAACAAAGGTTAGCATCAAATCAAGATAACGTGAGTCGATACGCAGCAAAGCAGTTTTCAAATTATGATTTTATCTATCACTGTGAAAGCCATCTCTCAAGCAACCTTAAAATATAAAAAAGTAAACTTCCGAACTGTTTGTGCCAGCCATAGCAGCAACAGCAGCCATTCGGGGTTTATGACTAGCAATCTGTCCTTACAACACTGTGGGGGAAATATTTTAATTAATTCACATTGGAGTGGAATTGCTTCTTATCTGCTCTTGAATTTCTTTAGATTGGGGCATGAGATGTTGCTGTTTGAGATATTTTAGCCTGCTTGACAATGTCAGGAAGGTTCTGTGATTTCTAGATTCCACAGTTCTGTCAACAACCAGGCCTTAGAGTGAGGTAGGTACAACCATCAGGCTTAGGTGCAAATTACCTTTTCTAATAATCTGAAAAATCTAAGTGTAATAAAAAAGAGAAGAAATCTGGAAGACATAAATGCTTTTTTTTTACTGCTCTATACATGATAGTCAAAGGGTTCAGATGTTTTAATCTTTCATAAAAATCATCGAGAAAATGCATATTTTAATTTAGATATGTTTTAAAATGTGTGAATAAATATGTTTAAACATTAGTATATTTAAGAGACAGTGAGACACATTAATTATATTACATCTCACTTTAATTGCAGAGTTTTATCCTTTACACTAAGGTGATGAACAACTCAGGGGAAAAATATAATGTGCATTTGCTGTGCATATCTTACATAATACTGTTCCTGAAGCATTGTGAAATGTTGGTAACCTTTCGTCTCAAACTTGAACTTAAGCCATATATCTTGCTTTTGTTTACACTACACCCACTGTCCCTTTATCTGAAAAGATTAATGTAAATGACAGGTTATTTTATGTTCACTAAAATAAATGGACATCTGTAGCCCTTGTGGCTTGAGAAAATATTTATAAAACATCATAAGACAATACGCATCCCTAAATTTACAGTATAAATTCTCGGCCAACTCAAGAAAATAGACCTTGATAGTTTGTATTGGGGAAAAAATGTCTGTGTAACTTATGGCCACTGTCGTATTCATCCGCCCCGCAGTATATTATGCACTCAAGGAGCAGGTCGAAGAACGCCTGGCGGAGTGATTTCGCAAGGACTACACCCAAGCCTGTGTCTGGTTGCCGCGGCTCCTCATCGTTGCCTAGACCAGAGGAAAGCCGGGACGAGACGGAGCCGGGGGGTTTTGCTTGCTTGGAGGCCCGTTAACCACCCAAAAAACACTGCTTCTTCTTCGTTCAAGAGACGCCCGTGGTTTATCTTCACTCGTCGTGCTTTATTCCCCATCCTAGAACTAATATCATTAACATGTCCTGGCAAGGCTACGTGGATAACCTGATGGCTGATGGCAGCTGCCAGGACGCGGCCATTGTGGGCTACACGGACGCCAAATACGTCTGGGGATCGCATCCCGGCGGTACCTTTGGCAACATAACGGTTAGTGTGCTTTCTATGAACTCGATCTTTGGTTTGGGAAGATTTTAAAACGAGTACTTTAAAGTTTTAGGACGTTTGTCTGCATAGCATGGCCTTGTTAGGGTACACATGGTGTGCACTGGTCCAACACGAGATGTACATGGAGAGGCGTGCAGCCATGCTTTTTAATCTCCCAGTAGTATTCAGTAACTCTCTTATTTGTTCTAAACGAATATCACGTTCATAAAACGACCCTTGAAATGCACACCAAGGTAATCAGTGGTGACTGAAGTGTCCGGTAAAGTGCGGCTAACGGGGCTATCGAAATTAGCCATGTTAGGTTCTGATACCGGTCGTTTGAGCTGAACAAAATGTAACCGACCTTTTTAATATTAACTGGTACCGGCTCGTAACGTTCAAAACTGTGTTCCAGCTCAGCTAAAGACCCGCTTTACAACTGAACCACTTTTTTTTTTTTTTTTTTTTCGCGAATTTACCCCGGTGAAAGCGGAACGTCTGCACCGCTAAAGCAAGCTAACGGGTTAGCTCAAATGGGGGTGGTCATCCTCATTGGAAAACCGTTGGAAGCTAATGCTAACGGCTAGCCGTCGGGCTTATTTCCTGTTCGGCTTCTATGAATTTCCCTACCGCCCCTTTTCTCCAAAATGGCGGATGCTCTGTCTCTTGTTCGCTTTTTTTTTTCTCCCCCCGCATTAGAACTAATAGTTGTTTTTGACACCGTATTTTGTTGAACTGATGTTTATATACGTCTTTTGTCAGTTTCACTAGAATGCAGTTCTGGGTTTAATATCCTTTTCGTTTGTCGCTTGTACTTCGCCTTTTCTCGAGCCACCATTTTGTAATTTTTCTTTTCTTGGTAAATGTAATTTTAATTTGGGATTTGTGAACACCATACGATAATTAAGACGATATCGTTACCTTTCATAAAGGTGCATTGTGTAACACCAAAAAACGCTAAGACACGTTAAACGCATGAACGTGTTTTCCGCCTTTTGCTAAAGCTACTGGGAGTGTCCACCCGGTAGTTCCTATTGATCTAAAATGTAATTTTCTCTTTTGTTGACGACCTCGGGGGGGGGGGGAAAGACTCCCATTTGACAACAATAGAACTTTTAAAGCGATGGCGTTCATTTGTGAAATTTGTGTTTCTTCTCTTGTAAAGAGAGGTTTTGTTTAATTTCCCTGACCACTAAAATCGCTTCTACACGTCTGTGAATGGGTATGGCGTGCCGTTGTAGTATATAATTGAAACATTATACTATCAAAACAATTTTAGTCAGTTTTATTTAATAATTCAACTAATTGTGGGGGGAAAATTAAAATCAACCCAACGTCTAGTTAGGACAACATAAGTATGGAGGGGGGAAAAAAATAGTTGTAGATGTCAGAGCTCTGCAGTTTTCCCAAAGCTATTCAGCGTTTTCTATTTCAAATGTTGAAATTAAGTTGGTGCTTTATCTCCATACATAAAAATACACTCTTTTCTCATATGCATGAGTAAAATGGTCAATATTTGAAGTTGATGTCACAAGTAAAAACATAAAGGCTTAAATGTGGAAATTAAGACAAACTAATTTTTATTTTTAAGACAAATGTTTTTACAGGACAAAAGGGGAAAACGTATATTGCCATTACTCACAACATATGGCTCAGACATTTGAGTGTTTTTGCATATAAAACGGTGCAGAAAGCCTTAATGCTAAGCTAGCATTTTTCTGTGTTCTGTGCTTTTGGCCAATGACTTTGCACTTTTGGTCTGCACTTTTTTTTTTTTTTTTTCCATTTATGGTTTTTAAATAAGTCGGTGTAATAAACCATATTTGTATCGATTCCATTGTGAGATTGGTTTTGTTAGCCAGGATTTTAATTTTTTTTTTTTATTTTTTTTTTTTTTTTCAGGGTTCAGATATAAAAGAAACGGCTGCATTTTGAGCATGACATTTGAATCCTGGTGCCTTTGTGTTCCAAGATTAGAACAAAAGCAGTTTTACAAAAGGGACTTACCATATTCTGTACTACTTTTTTTGCATTAAATCTGCAGTTAATGCATTTAATAAATGTTTGCCCTCTTTACTGTGCCTAAAACAAATGGATTTTCTTTTTTTTTTTTTTTTTTTAGCCAGCTGAAATCGATGTGTTAGTAGGAAAGGACCGAGAGGGCTTCTTCACCAGTGGGATGACCCTAGGTGGTAAAAAGTGCTCAGTAATCAGAGACAGCCTGAACATTGACAGCGACTGGACAATGGACATCCGGACAAAGAGTCAAGGAGGCGAGCCAACATACAATATTTCCGTAGGCAAAGCGGGCAAAAGTAAGTACAACATTCACTGTAGTTCACATTACTGCATTAAACCTCTAGTCTGCATTAACGTATTTCTAGCTTATCTATTGTAGCTCATGTGTTGTGAGTGCATGTTGTAGAGGTGTTGAATGCACCTTTCCTCAATATATGGCAGGTATTAATTCCTGTTACTTTCAGATATGAAAGTAACAGGGATTAATACAGCATGATGGGGGGAACAATTGTATTTAAGCGTTTTTAGCAGAGATTTCATTGTTTGTGAGGCAACCTAGGGTTGTTGGTATAGAAAGGCGTTTGTCTTAACACAAGGAGTTAATATTTAGGCTAAGACTTGGCTTACAGTACCAAGATGTACATTAAATGGGACAATAAATGAACTTGGAGTGTAAAGCTAATGTCAAACTACTAAAGTGTTAAACTCTTATCAAAATTAACCATTGTCATTACTTGAGTGTTTCAAGGTATTTCAATGTAATGGCTTATTGGCTTTGAAGTAGGAAGAATTTTTGAAATCCTAGACTTTGTTGCAAATCTAAACTTTACACCTTTTTAGAGTTGGTTTGCTCAAAATAAAGGTTAATTATGATTATTTTTTACACTGAGAACTTGTAAAGTTCTCCTGGACTACAGCTCTATGTTGTAATGCTAAACAGGCTGCTAATTAGCGTAGCGGGGTGTTTAGAGTATCTGGTGTGTAGCCTACAACCTACTGAGTGCACATAATTACAAAATGAACATTGCCCTTTCTTAATGTAGTGCGTAGAGTTGTTGCCTCCTAGATTAATTCAAGATGCCTTTTTATGGACTCGTCCGAGGTCACGGCAGTTTCTATGTTGTCTGCATAAGCCCATGTGTGCCCTCTACCCAAGGAAAAGGTTCCAGGACAAATTCCCGTTTTTCTTAGCAGCTATCTCCTTGACTGGGAGTGGATTTCCTTTATAACACCTCTCTGAATCGCATGCAACTTTCACATTTCTGGTTAACACCCTCCCCCCCGTGTCTTCAAAGTAACGACCTGTTCCCCTGCGCAAGGCTTTGGGTGCTTTATGGTGCCCACATGTATTGAGGAGAGGTTCCCTGAGCATGATGGTGCATGCATGCCTTCTGGTAATGTTGGTCAGACTCTTCACTTTCTTATTCTCTGCTGCTGGCATAAGCGAACATCACATCTGTTCTGGTCTCTAAAAGGACACATTAAAACTCTCAGCTGGCTGTCGTTGGCGCTACACACCACCTAAAAGACCAGCGTCTTGAAATGGTTCAAATCTAACAGTACCAGAGTTGGTGGTTTGGTCTGAGACCAGCACCTACCTTTCAAGAATTCAATACTTTCAAAGTAAAACTAAGATTTTGCCACAATATATTAAACAGCAAATGTTTATTGCTAATTTTTAAAAACTAGAGAGCCAATGGGACGATTGATCCACTGTGCCCAGCAAGCACTGTACTAGGAAGGTAGATCGACTAAGGTAGAGTTTTTGTTCTAAATGCCTCATAAGAGGTGTTAATATTCTTAAAATGAGTCGCCAAATGAGTTTTGCATAAACACTAACGATGTAAAGCGTGTCCTGGAGCAACAGTTCCCAGGAAGTAAGATCTGTGCACACCTGAAACGGCAAAATTCCATTTAAAGTTAAATCTACGCAGCCAACAGCATCTTTACCAGTTTTAAATGATTTATTTTGGGACACTTGTTTCCAGCTACTTAATGAGTGTTTTGCTTTATTTTGTTAAACACCGATTTGCGCCCATGCCACGCCTCTTATCCAGAACAAAAGGTCTTCATGGGATTGCTTTGCCTCTCCTGTGTTGATTCAGCTGATTAGATTCGTTTTTAATAGTTGGAAATTACATACATTTTCATTTAACGATTCTTAAATGTATAAGCTTTTATTAAATTTATGTAGTTGGAGACAAAAGGCTACAATTTGGCCCATTTTATTTTTATTGTGCACAATGGTATGTTTTATTGATAAGATCGCCTTAGTGCAGCCAGGCTGTCACTATTCTTGGGCTCTTTCCCTGTGATGGTACACAGGATGAATGTTAGAGTCAAAGATATTTACTCAGATGCCCTTTTCTGGCCTCAAACACTTTTTTTTTTTTTTTTTTTTTGGGTAACATTTGGGCTAAATTGTGTCAATCTCAGCGCCGTCTGGCCCAATGCCCAGTATAGCCTCTGTGGAACAAACGTACATGTGCTGATTCAGTCCACATCTGGACAATACTGTGACAGAGGCTATTCCTGGGTTTTCACAAGAGGTTTTTTTTTTTTCAGTCTTTTGCTCTGTTTTTAGAAAACAGTTTGGCAAAACATTTTTTTTTTTTAAATCATGAATAAATAAGGCATGGTAACCATTGCAATAGTGGTTCCACTTGCAAAAATATTCTATGCCTTTTACACAGATGCCAAAAGATTTAGACCTTTTTATAGCTTTGAAGCTATTTATTCAGACACAAATTACTTGTAAAACTTTTTTTTTGTTTTTTTTTTTTTTTGCTTAACCGATGCCTTGACGTCATTAGGTTTTAAAAATCCAGCCCCTCGTCTACCTCTGTTCTGAGGTGCATCTGAGAACCCGTCTTAAGACGCTCTTTAGATGCTAAGGCGCTTCACACCCGCCCCCTCCAGGTCACAGCCTTCACCTCCACCCAGTTCCCCTGTTTTTGGGGCATACTGGGGGACGGTGGGTTTCACAAATTTGCTGGTAGCTTCAGTATCCTTCAGCTTGGGCTGCAGTGAACTCCCCCCAAAAAATATCAATTCATAAAATCGGTGACGCAATTGGTTAAACGTAACGCAAAAAGATAACGGCTTGAGAAACGTGATCCAAAAAGAACCGACTAAATCCCTGGAGATCCTTGGCTGGGTTGGCTTAGGCTGCATGCCGTTCACTAGAGCGCCACGTGTGTCGAGATGTTATTGTAACGATAAACTTCAGCACGGTGAGTAACACGGGCCACTTTAACCGCGGCGTCTCTAGCTAAACTAAATCTAAATGGCTCTTTGAGGACGTTTAGCTGGGATTTGCCGCTTTATGCTTCTGCTTGTCTTTGTCCTAATGTGTCAAACCTGTTGCTGGCAACGCCTCTAGTCCCGCTGCGATGGCCCTAACCTGCAGCTCCGCGTCTCACCACCAGTAGCACTGATAAGAAAATGAAGGTTTCACCCTCCTACTGCCTTCAAGACCAAAGGCACCGTACAGCTTGTTTGGTTGTCTGTCCTCGTAGCTGTCTTGCCTGCTGCTTTGTGCCTCTTCTTCTTTTTGTTTCTTCACTTCTAAATGTTCCTTCTGTCTCTTTTCTTTCAGTCTTGGTCTTGGTAATGGGCAAAGAAGGGGTCCATGGAGGCGGATTGAATAAGAAGGCATACTCGATGGCAAAATACTTGAGGGATTCGGGGTTTTAGAAGTAGCTTTTGTGGCGTAGGAGAGGGAGGGGGGGAAAAAATAAAAGGGGAAAACAAAAAAACACAAAACGTTTAAAAAGGACAAAAAAAAAAAGTTTCTGTCAAGCCAACATTTGCCCCCTACAGGCAGTCTCATCAAATAGTCCCCAGGAGCATTTAAAGGGTGCAGGGCAACAATGTAGCCCCATATTTACCTGAGGTAGAACAAATGTGTCTTTTTGTTTTGGTTTTTATAATATATTTTTTCATCCCTGCTCATCATGTTTGTTCATTTCTTTTATTTTTGTCCTTTTTTTCCTTTCTTTTTTTTTCTTTTCTTTTACTCCAGCATTGGTTTTTGTCATGGGGAAAGAAGGTATCCATGGAGGACTGCTCAACAAGAAAGCTTTTTCGATGGCTGAGTACCTGAGGAAGTCAGGCTACTAAAGCGACCCGTAACCAGCTACCTAGCAGTTCACCCTTGCCACCTTGTTGCATTTCACACTACTTCCAGTCCTAGTTTGTAGTTTGTTTTTTCTGCCTTCTCTCCTCCCTTCCCCCCCCCTCCCTCCCCCCCATTTACCCTTGAACCCTTCGCTCCACACATTTGCTCTGTGTATCCTTATATCTCCTTTCAAGCACTCTTACGTTGATCCATAGCAAAGACGAGCATGTTGCTAAATAGGATGTCATGACAAATCTGTACTTAACCAAGACCAGCAAAAAAAAAAAAAAATGCAAACGATTTTTGGCAGAACGCTTTAGAAAAATGAGGTTAAAGCATCAATTTGTAGATTTTTTTTCTTTTTTTTTCTTTTCCTGCTTTGTGTTTTTTTTTTTTTTATGGTACCTCCACTGAATCCTCGCAGATCACTCCCTCCTTGAGCAGTCTATGCCTTTTCTTTTTTTTTTTTTTCTTTTTTTTTTTTTTTTTTTTTTTTTTTTTTTTTTTTTTTTTTTTGGAGCATCGGAGCTCAAACAAAGCTCGTCATGTCTTCCTGTATGTCCTCCACGTCCAGGAGGGGAGACTGTGCATATCTGTTAGCCACTACAACCCCCCCCCCCCCCCCTCCCTCCCTTTCTTGCCAAATTTTTTAGCTCCCCTCATCGTTTTGGCTTAAATCGGCTAACGCTACATCACTTCTGACCCTTTACCGAAAACTAGCCGCCTCTCCTGGCAGAGTCACCGTACTGTCAATCAGTTTTGATAAAAGCGGGGCTGGTCTGCATGGGATCAGCTCATGGTGCAGATAGCCCCCCCCCCCCCTCTTTCCACCGGCATCACAACCCTCCCAACTACACTAAATCCATGGACATTCCACAGTAACAGGCTCAGGCACTTAACACTGTTTAGTTTCCCATCTTTAAGTTTTTATTTGAAAGGCTGCCATTTTTTTTTTTTTTTTTTTTTTTTTTTTTTTTCTGGACAATAGATATCCCAGCATATAACAAGCTGGAGCATGTCCAGTTTTTGTTTTCTTTCTTTTAATAGGACCAAGCGTAGTTGCAGGCCGGGTGTTTATACAACTGCTCTGAATCATGTGAAGGATTGTTAACTTTTTTGTTTTTTAAGGAAAGCATAACCAGGCAGGGAACTGAAGGGGTGGTAGAATCAGACGAAAATCCTCACTACTGTTTAAAAAAAAATAAAAAATCCGACGCATTTGTACAAACCTGTGCTGTGTTGACAACTACATAACTGTGGAATAAATTGCCTTTAGCCGGCTGAGCTGCAGGGGGCGTCGCTCGGCTCCGCTAACTGTAACGTCCAAACGAAGAAAAACGACTAACTTCTAAAAGTAGGAACGACACTCGATGGGAGACGGTGTTGGTTGGAACAAAGATGCTCATGGTTGTCTTGTTGAAACTTTAACTGCAGAACCTGTGTATCCTGTGCCATAATTGTAGAGATCTGTAAGATGGAGTTTACCCGCTGTTGGCTAAGGAGTCATTTCATCGGCACTTTTCTTTGTAGCTTCAGCTCAACTTGTTTAGGCCTTGTGGGATACGTGTACTCATAAAAAAACACTGTTCAAGTCCTGTTTGCTGATCTGTTGGTTTCCTTTCCTTACCACTTCTTTTTTTTTTTTTTCTCTTTCATCTGGGATACAGTCTTTAATGCATCTGTATGCATAAACCAAGAAATGCCATAAATTGATTTATCACCTTGTTTACAGACAGATCAAATAAATTTATTCCAACCAGATAAATGTTTACTCTCTTCTTTTGCATGTGTTCTGCATTTTTATGGGAAATGTGCACAAACCATCTCTGTCACAGACTTGGAAGAAAAGTAAAAAAATTTTTAGTATCTTATACGACTTGGGTGTACTTTAGAAATGAAGTGCAGATCTATCAAAATGCTCATGGTTACCTGTTAAGTTAGTCCAGACTAAAAGGCTTTATTTGCCACATCAGTGCTTAACATTTGTTCACTAGCTGACACAATGCAGACTCTGAAAATCAGTTTAGTCTCTAGCAGACTTGGCTGGACTGGAATTAGACCTAAAATGCTAACAATCAGGCAGCAAGAACAAATATTCTCAGTAGGGCTGGGTCATAAATTAATTCTTATCTTAAGATTTACTTTCTGGAAAGTCAGGGTTTTATTTTGACAGTGCACTCATTGGGATTTTTATTTTGAAAAATGTCACATTGCAAAGGGGGAAACTCGGGCAGTTTTTTTTTTTCCCTCTTTTCTTTTTTTCCCCTCTTTACACAAGTTAGTCTGAAGTTACACAAACCTGTTCTTGGCTCATTATGTAACACCCCTAGCTGCAAACATCCTATATTTTCATTGTTTACAGCTTGTTTAGCTGCATTCTGAGTTTAGGTCCACTCCCAGACAACACTTGACACAAAAGCAAATTTATTTTGGTGACATAAGGGGGAAAATCAATTAATTGAACGTGGGGGGGGGGGGAGAGAAATAAAGTCTGAGATTGTATTTTTGTGCCATATTGCCCAGCCCTAATCTTGGGTTCTTAACAAGCTAAAGGTTAATTCCCAACAGGTGTGTGTTTGAAATGGAGCTACGAAGAAGTCCAGATGCTGCAGAAGTAGTCCCCTATTACACTGAGTACTCAAGTCAACTTTGTCATTTGTGGCCTAAAAATAAGGCTCTACTGTCTTAAAGTTGCTTTAAAATGTGAAAAGTCTGCTTTTTAAACAGTGAGGTTGCAGAGACTGGTTATAATATCTCAGTACAACGTGATGAGATGTTTCCCTAGAAATGGATGGTTGGACCAAAGGCATCTCCAGCCTCATCTCAGGCTGTGGTGGTTTTAAAAAGTGCCCCATGTTTCTCATTTAACTAACTTTTTACCTTCAATGTATTTCATACTTGCAACGGTAAGGTCAGAGTTCAAGATTCTTTAGGCATAATGTGATCTACAGAAAATTTAAAAGGTCTGGAGGTTCTCCTGGTATCAATGAGGGCTAGAGAACTGAATTTGTAATTTTCCAAATTGTCCTTTAACTTTAAAAGTTGCATAATTTTTTTTGCCAGACTCTAGCTGGGATGTATAAAATCAGTAATTTGGTGTAAAACTTGCTTAATGGCAACCAGACGGTAAATTAACACTGCTTTATCTTTGCAACCAAAGGATGACGAGCCAATTTAAAACAGTAAAGGGAACCAAACTTTGGTCATTTT